>NC_057718.1:47728920-47821789 GCF_004010195.1 Chiloscyllium plagiosum
GGACAAGTCATGGGGACAGTGCTGAGCTGGAAGTTTGGAATTAGGTTGAGGTGGGGGAAGGGGAAATGAGGAAGCTGTTGAAATCCACATTGATGCCCTGTGGTTGAAGTGTTCCGAGGCGGAAGATGAGGCGTTCTTCCTCCAGGCGTCTGGTGGTGAGGGAGCGGCGGTGGAGGAGGCCCAGCACCTCCATATCCTCGGCAGAGTGGGAGGGGGAGTTGAAATGTTGAGCCACTGGGCGATTTGGTTGATTGATGCGGGTGTCTCTGAGATGTTCCCTAAAGCGCTCTGCTAGGCGGCGCCCAATTTCCCCAATGTAGAGGAGGCCGCATCGGGAGCAACGGATACAATAGATGATATTAGTGGATGTGCTGGTAAAACTTTGATGGATGTGGAAGGCTCCTTTAGGTCCTTGGATGGAGGTGAGGGAGGAGGTGTGGGCGCTGGTTTTACAGTTCCTGCGGTGGCAGGGGAAAGTGCCAGGATGGGGGGGTGGGTCGTAGGGGGGCGTGGACCTGACCAGGTAGTCACGGGGGGAACGGTCTTTGCGGAAGGCGGAGAGGGGTGGGGAGGGAAATATATCCCTGGTGGTGGGGTCTGTTTGGAGGCGGAGAGGGGTGGGGAGGGAAATATATCCCTGGTGGTGGGGTCTGTTTGGAGGCGGAGAGGGGTGGGGAGGGAAATATATCCCTGGTGGTGGGGTCTGTTTGGAGGCGGAGAGGGGTGGGGAGGGAAATATATCCCTGGTGGTGGGGTCTGTTTGGAGGCGGAGAGGGGTGGGGAGGGAAATATATCCCTGGTGGTGGGGTCTGTTTGGAGGCGGAGAGGGGTGGGGAGGGAAATATATCCCTGGTGGTGGGGTCTGTTTGGAGGTGGCGGAAATGTCGGCGGATGATTTGGTTTATGCGAACGCCTCATCTTCCGCCTTGGAACACTTCAACCCCAGGGCATCAATGTGGATTTTAACAGTTTCCTCATTTCCCCTTCCCCCACCTCATCCTAGCTTCTAACCTCCAGAAACTCGGTCCCCTGACCTGTCCGGACTTGTCCGATCTGCCCAGCTCCTTTTCCACCTATCCACTCCCCCCTCTCCTCCCTAACTTATCACCTTCATCTCCTTCCCCACTGACCTATTGTACTCTATGCCACTCTCTCCCCACCCCCACCCTCCTCTAGCTTATCTCTCCACGCTTCAGGCTCTCTGCCTTTATTCCTGATGAAGGGCTTTTGCCCGAAACGTCGATTTTGCCTGTCCTCGGATGCTGCCTGAATTGCTGTGCTCTTCCAGCACCACTGATCCTGAATAGCCATATAGTCTTCTTCCTAGGGTACAGGAGTCCAAAACTAGAGGGCATAGGTTTAAGGTGAGAGGGTAAACATTTGAAAGGGACCGAAGGGGCAACCTTTTCACGTAGAGTGTGGTGTGTGCAAGGAATGAACTGCCAGAGGAAGCAGTGGAGGCTGGTACAATTACAACATTCAAAAGGCATCTGGATGGGTACATTATTAGGAAGGGTTTAGAGGAATATGGGCCAAGTCTTGACAAATGGGACTAGACTAATTTATGATATCTGGTTGGCATGGACGAGTTGGACCAAAGGGTCTGTTTTCGTGCTGTACATCTCTATGACTCTAAGTTTAACAATATCTTTCTTTTATGAAATATATTTTTGTATGAGCTTATCTAATTTATCTTGAGTGCAAGGTTTTTCTTTAACTGGGACAAGATGCACATCCTCGGACAGGCAAAACGAAGACACACGAGACATGGCAGTCTAACCAGAATTCCATCAATAAACCTATCAATTTAAACCCGGTCTACCTTCCCTTGAAAAAAAGAACCAAAAATGATATCACCCACCTTAAGAATCCAAGACCTATAAATAGAGAAGCAGGACATACCACCAGCGCTTCACTCAAGACTCTCACTGATTATGTCACCTAGTATGGCGACAAAACATCTGAAAACAAACCTTCAAGCTCAGCTGAACTAACTTACGCACTTACCATCAACCTGAGCTACAAATCTTCTCAAAAACTGCTAAATGAATTCAATAACTTTAGAACTTGATTCCATCCTTCTATGCTTTTCAGCCAAACCGACACCCAGGTCTGGTCATGACATAGGTTGCTTCCAACACAGCCAATCCATTCTCATTCCTATCACATGGCATGAGTTGCTTCCAGCAAAGCAAATCCATTGTCTCCTACTCAGATCTCATTATGACTTATTCAGCTTCTCTTGTCCAGGCCAATCAATAATCCCCTCGTACGCTTACCCCTTTCACATCTCTCTCTCTCTGGAATTCGTCTCCAACGAAGGCTCACCTCTTCTCCCATCCCACCAGTCTTCAGCACAAATACTACTTTTTCCTACCCACTATGACGACTGGTGAAAACAGCCGACTCAAAACATTAAGTTTGCTTTCTCCCCACAAATGCTGCCAGAACGGAGTTTCACCAGCAATTTTTGTTTTTGTTTCATATGTCCAGCATCCACAGTTCTTTGTTGCATTAGATATACGAGGATGTATGGTCAGTGCAGCTTGTGATTTTGGATCTGAAGTAAATTAACAGTGATGAAAGTCATTGCACGTTTGTAGAGTGCAGCCGGTCAGGCCCAAGGCACCACATTTGATTCAGCTGTACATAGAATCACAACATAGATTGAATGAGCAATTCTAATGGGAGATTTGGCTTTTAGGCTAACAAGTGTTTCACTGACCACAATCCAAAAGTCAATGTAATATATTACCACCCTGCTGTCAGGAGTAAAGGAATACTGAGATACAGGCTACTCGACTAGGCGGGATTGAGGTTCACAAGGAAGCGGTATTAGAAATCCTGCAGAGTGTGGAAATAGATAAGTCCCTGGGCTGGATGGGATTTATCCTAGGATCCTCTGGGAAACCAGGGAAGAGATTGCCGAGCCTTTGGCATTGATCTTTAAATCGTCATTGTCTACAGGAATAGTGCCAGAAGATTGGAGGATAGCAAATGTGGTTCCCATGTTCAAGAAGGGGAGCAGAGACAATCCTGGTAATTATAGACCAGTGAGCCTTACTTCAGTTGTTGGTAAAGTGTTGGAAAAGGTTGTAAGAAATAGGATTATAATCATCTAGAAAAAGAATCATTTGATTAGGGATAGTCAGCACGGTTTTTGAAGGGTAGGTAGTGCCTCACAAACCTTAATGAGTTCTTTGAGAAGGTGACCAAACAGGTAGATGAGAGTAAACCGGTTGACGTGGTGTATATGGATTTCAGCAAGGAGTTCAATAAGGTTCCACATAGTAAGTTATTGTACAAAATGCGGAGTATTGTGGGAGATATAGCAGTTTGGATCAAATATTGGCTTGCTGAAAGAAGACAGAGGGTGGTGGGTTGAAGGGAAATGTTCATCCTGGAGTCCAGTTACTCGTGGTGTGCCACAAGGGTCAGTGTTGTGTCCACGGCTGTTCGTCATTTTTATAAACGACCTGGATGAGGGCTTAGAAGGGTGGGTTTGTAAATTTGCAGACGACACCAAGATCGGTGGAGTTGTGGATAGTGACAAGGATGTTGTAGGTTACAAAGAGACACAGATAAGTTGCAGAGCTGGGCTGAGAGTTGGCAAATGGAGTTTAATGCGGACAAGTGTGAGGTGATTCACTTTGGTCGGAGTAACCGGAATGCAAAGTACTGGGCGAATGGTAGGATTCTTGGTCATGTAGATGAGCAGGGAGATGTCTGTGTCCATGTACACAGATCCTTGAAAGTTGCCACCCAGGTTGACAGGGTTGTTAAGGCGGCATACAGTGTTTTAGCTTTTATTAATAGGGGGATCGAGTTCCGGAACCATGAGGTTATGTGGCAGATGCACAAAACTCTGGTGCAGCCGCACTTGGAGTATTGTGTACAGTTCTGGTCACCGCATTATAAAGAGGATGTGGAAGCTTTGGAAAGGGTGCAGAGGAGATTTACTAGGATGTTGCCTGGTATGGAGGGACCTTACGAGGAAAGGCTGAGGGACTTGAGGCTATTTTTGTTAGAAAGAAGGTTGAGAGGTGACTTAATAGAGACATATAAGATAATCAGAGGGTTAGATAGCGTGGACAGGGAGAGCCTTTTTCCAAGTATGGTGACAGCGAGCACGAGGGGGCATAGCTTTAAATTGAGGGGTGATAGATAGAGGACAGATGTCAGAAGTAGTTTCTTTCCTCAGAGTAGTAAGGGTATGGAATGCTTTGCCTGCAACAGTCATCGATTCGCCAACTTTAAGCACATTTAAGTCATCATTGGACAAGCATATGGACATGCATGGAATAGTGTAGGTTAGATGGGCTTCAGATTGGTATGACAGGTCGGCGCAACATCAAGGGCCGAAGGGCCTATACTGCGCTGTAATGTTCTATGTTCTAAATGAATGGCTGCAAGCATCCCAAGGAGAGAGGGCAAACAACTAGCAGTAATGGTCCACGGTGCTATCAACAGCATGGGTTATGTGGAAGGGATATGGTCCAGAAGTCAGAATTTATGGAGCTTAGTAGCAAATTAATCAATAGACCTTAACAAGGAGCAACTCCGAATTATTTCTGGTGCCACTTGCAAGTATAGAAACAGGAGAATAATGCAGATGAATACATGGCTACAAAGATGGTGTAGCATGGTGAGCTTCCTGGGACAAGCTCTAGGACCAATGACTAATTTCCTCTTGGGTGATTTGCTAGCAATATTTGGGAGTGTTTAAACTAAATTGGCAAGAATGTGGGAACTAGGAAGCAATATTGAAGAAGAATATCAAAGTGCACAGACTACCTGGGTAAATATACAGTGTTAGAACAGGAAATACTAATCTATTAAGTGGGTTCTGAGTAAGAGCAAAAATAGTGGTCTAAATCAGCTTGACTGTGCATATACGTGAATGCATGGAGTGTGTTACATGAGACTGTTGAGTTGCAGACCAATATAGCTACATGGAATGATATTATGGTAGCTGTAATGGAGATCTGGTTCAAAGAAGGGTAGAATTAGATGTTACATTTTCTTGGATGTGAGGTATTCAAGAAAGGTCAGCAAGGAAAGAGAGAGGGGTGTCAGTATGAATGAGGAGAACACTGGAGAGCGAGAATGTCCAAAAAAAGTCAAGGACATGATCTACTTTGCTGTAACTAAGGAACAAAAAGGTGCAATTGCATTGCTTGGTATAGTGTACAGACTACCAACTAATAGGAAAATCCGAGCAGAAAACATTGGCAAGATAATTATACAGAAGAAGTGCAAGAATTAAATACTTACAATAGCAGAGTTGAATTACACAAATATAAACTGGAATAGTAGAGAGAGAGCAAAGAGTTTCTACAGTATTTTCAGAAGAATTTTTGATCAGAGAATGCTCCCAGTCCAACAGGAAAGGAGGCTTTGCTACACCTCTTTCTTCAAAATGAGAATAGCATTACATACTATGATCACTGTATCAACTACATCATAACATTAGATTGACTATGGAAAAGTCAAGGGAGAATCTAGGGCAAAAATAATTAACTTGGAAAAGCTAACTTAATTAGGTAAAAAATACACCTGATTCAGATAAATTGGAATCAAAGCTGCCAAATAAATGCACGAAACAATGAGCTGCTTTTGAAGAGGAGATAGTTTGAGCACACTTGAAATACATTCCAGCAATGCATTTCAGGAATATTCCAGGAATAAAGACAAAGAAATCCAGAGCTCCCCGGATGGCAAAAGAAAAAAAGTGATTCAGATGAATCAGGATAAGCATACTTCTGACCAATGTCAAGTTGATAAAGAGTACAGGTACTAGGCTGAACATAGAAGGTACAGAGGGGAACTGTAAAGTAAAAGCAGCTAACAAACAGAGCATCCAAAATCTACTGTATGCACTTAAGTAGTAAAAGAGTGATAAAAGCATAAGCTGTAAAGAGAAATGTGGGGCGAAGGTACATAGTTCCTTGAAAGGGGAATTGCAGGTAGACAGGATGATGAAGGCAGTGTTTGGCAGTCAGAGCATTGCGTACAGCAGTTGGTATATCATTTGGAGTACTGCTACAGGAAGGATGTTCTTAAAGTGGAAAGGGTACAAAAAAGATTTACAAAGATGTTACAGAGACTGGGAAGTTTGAATGAAAAGGAGAGGCTGGATCGGCTGGGACACTTTTTTTCCTGGAGTGTTGAGGACTGAGGGGTGACCTTATAAAGATGTATAAAATCATGAGGAGCATGGATAGGATGAAGAGCCAATGTCTTTTCCCAAGGGTAAGGGAGTCCAAACCTAGACAGCATATGTTTTAAGCTGAGAGTGGAGAAATTTAAAAGGAACCCGAGAGGCAGGTTTTTCCACACAGGGTGGTGTGCATATGGAATGAGCTGCCAGTGAAAGTGGATTTTCAATTACATCATTGAAAAGACATTTGGACAGTTACATGGATACATGGGCCAAACACAGGCAAATGGGATTAGTTCATTTCGGAAAGCTGGTCAGCATGCACAAGTTGGACTGAAGGGCCTGTTTCTGTGCTGTATGACTCTGTTAGTCTAACAAAGAACCAAAAAGAATATTTACACATGTAGCGTGTTTGAGAAATTAAAGAGATTTGAAATATACTTAGCACTTGCCTTCACAAGGAAGAATACGCTGTCTAGGTCACAGGCAGAGGAGGTAGTTCACACGCTTCAGTGGTTTAAACCTGATAGTCTAAGACAAGGAGTGATATTAGGTACAATATTAACATGACACCAGGACTGGGTGTAATGCATTCAACAACATGGAGGAAGGTTAGAGTGAAAATTATGGTAGTATTGAACATGATTTTCCAATCTTTCATAAACTCGCTGGAGAGGTTACATACAATAGGATTGGAGAATTGCAAATATTGCAACCTTTTCTGAACAAGGGTGTAAATACAAGACCAGCAATTACAGGCTACACAATTTAACCTCAGTGGTGGGGTACAAGGCTCAAAATAGACAAGTGCATGCTCATAATCTTCTAAAGCTCCCAAATGCCCTGGAAAATATCATTACGGGTGCAACCATGGCTGTGGGGAAGATGGAGATGGCAGCAAAAAGGGAAGGGAAAAGAGCAAACTGCAAGGCAGAGAGCAGCAGCAGGACTCTAGCTGAAGACGACAAATGTTCAGGAGTTAGAACATGACAAAAAATGCAGTGAGCGCGACTGTAATGAAGAGTGTGTTTCTCGAATTACATTGAGGTTGAGGTCTTAAATGCAGTAATAATCGTGGTTAAAAATCTTCCAGCTTTGCACATAGGCAACAGAATTGCATTTGTATGACCTCATTAGTGTGCAGAAGTTATGTTTAGGATGCTGGTTGTGTGTGTAGAAGTAGGTGCTTATTTCTTAGAAAAAAATCATTTGTTGTTCACTTACATTTGTGGTCTTGTGTCAATTTAAGTACAGTGGTGTCCAGGAAATTAATGCATTCCACAACTGCTGTGGTTTTAGGTCAAATGAACTGTTGATAATTGTTGAGATTATTGATGAACATTGATTGAACAGTCTGTGAACTGACCCATTGATTGTCTGCCTGATCAAAGGCTGCATAAAATTCAGCATAACTGTGCATAATAGATTTAATCTGCATTGCTTTGAAACCCATTGAGTTTATAACAAAATAATTTAAATACTCTTATTCCCATTCATTCCACAACATTATGTTTTCATTACTTAGCTGTGATAACAAGACGATTCTTCAACATCACTAAAACTAAATCAGAATTTTTTAAAAATTCTGTTATGATTAGTTCATTTGAGCAGAAAATGAAATCTAACTATAGGCAGTCTTGGGGACACTCTAATACAGGTTTTTCAGTAGGCAGCTTGCAAGCCAGGATATGGGCATCTAAAGGGTCCTGTGCAGCATGCCAGGCCATTGTTTGACATAAATCTTAGTAGGTTTTGTAAGGAACTCACCAGTGAACCCCCAAATGCAACAGAGAAAGTGTGTTTCATTGGAACAACAGCAAACAAAGGATGGAATTGGTTTAATGGAGCCTGAGGTCTGAAGCCAAATCAATGAGTGAGTGAGAGGGTTTCAATTATACATTGTCTTGAAGAGGAGACTGAGAGTTGGCTTGAATGGGGGGAGCACATTGAGTAAGCACTAGAACACGGGGGAGTGAGTCAGGCAATGGTGGGGAAGGTAACAGGTTAACAGTCACCTGTGATTGAGGGCGAAAAAATCAGGTTGTCAACGGTAGGAGAAGGGTTAGCTTCAGGCCTTTGATTAGGAGTGGCCATGCAGTGAATGAATACCGGTCTGTAGGAGAAAGAATGCAATTTCCTTTTCCAGAAATTGTTTTACTTCCCCAAATACTTTTAGGACTGAACATCTTTTCATGACCACATTCAGTTTGCCTGCAGCATTGGTGATTAGCTGATTGGAAGGTCCTGAATAAATTGCCAATCAAATTCCAGGGACATCTCCCTTCATAACCATTGATCTTTCTCCTCGAAGATATTAATTAACAAACCTCTCAAAGCTGGAAAGTAACTAGAGTGGTGGGTGAGGGAAGTGGATTGGGCTGAACACATCAAACCAACCCCACCTCCACCTTTATTAAAATTTTGAGAGTACCCAGAGGTGAACAGAGATCAGTGTCAGTTAAACTCAACTCCTTTGACGGATTCCTCCTGCTTTCTAGTGACTAGGACTTGGGAATCAGTCATTTTCCCTATCTAGCTTTGCTTATAAAACTAAAAGGGAAGACCACCTGATGAAGGAGCAGTGCTTCCAATTAAATCTGTTGGACTGTTGGACTATAACTGGAGTTGTATGCTTTTTAAACTTTGTACACCCCAGGTAAAAACAATGACTGCAGATGCTGGAAACCAGATTCTGGATCAGTGGTGCTGGAAGGGCACAGCAGTTCAGGCAGCATCCGAGGAGCAGTAAAATCGACGTTTCGGGCAAAAGCCCTCTTTATTCCTGATGAAGGGTTTTTGCCCGAAACGTCGATTTTACTGGCATCTCCAAATCAAAAAGGGAAGAAATAGTCTTTATTAGTTAGATCTGCAACTTGGCACTTCTGAATAGCCATTTTTATGCAATACTCATTTAAATGATCAACATATTTGAATTATTTTTCCCCCTCCTGAAATATTCACTGGTGTGGCAAAGCTCAACTTTGTAAAATTTGCTCATGGTCCACAGAATGAGAGAAACAATTTAACTAAAGTAGGAAAGTGAAGGTGATTGCCCTTGACATCACGAGAGCATCTGACTCAATATGGCATCATGGAGCCCTAACAAAACTGGAGTCAATGGGAACCTGGGTAAAACCTTCCACTGGCTGCAGTCATACCCAGTACAAAGGAAGAGGAGTGTGAGTGGGAGGTCAATTGTCTCAGCCACAGAACATTTCTGCAAAGGTTCCTATTACAAAGGTAGCTATTCTTAAATCAACCTGTGCAGAGCATGTGGAACTTGAACCAAGGCTCAAAGATAGGTGCCATAAGAGTCCCTAGTTCCTCATGGAAGTGTCCTAGCTCCAATCAGCTTTAATTGCTTCATTAATTCCTTTCCCTCCATTACAAGGTCTGAAGCAGGAATGGACACTGATGACTGCACAATGTCCAACACCACTTTAATTTCTCAGATATTTAAGCAGTTCAACAGCAGGAATACCTGGACAAATTCTGGCTTAGGCTTCTAAGAACATAAGAACAAGGAGCAAGAGTAGGCCGTCCAGCACTACGAGCCTGCTCTGCCACTCAATAAGACTCATCTCCGGTTACCCATGTTTTCACTATAACCCTTAATTCCTTTATTTTTCAAAAAAGTGTCTACCTTAGCTTTAAGAGCGATTACTGAAGTAGCATCAACTAATTCCCTGGGCAAGGAATTCCACAGATTAACAAACCGCGCGGGGGGGGGGGGGAGAATTTCCTTCTCAGTTCAGTTCTAAACCTGCTTCCTCTCATCTGGAGGTATGCCCTCTTGACCTGGTTTCACCTACCAGTGGAAACATCCTATTCATTTCTATTTTATCAATTCCCTTTGTAATTTTCTATGTTTCTATAAGATCCCCCTGTCATTCTGAATTCCAATGAATATAATCCCAATCTACTCAGCCTCTCCTCATAAACCAACCCCCTCAACTCTGGAATCAACGTAGTGAACCTCCTCTATACCCCGTCCAGTGCCAGTACATCCTTTCTTAAGTCAGGAGATCAAATCTGCACACAGCACTCCATGTGTGGCCCCACCAGCACTTTGTACAGCTGTAATATTACCTCTCTCTTTTAAAATTCAACTCCTTTAGCAATGAGGGACAAAATTCCATTTGCTTCCTAATTGCTTGTTGCACCTGTAGACCAACCTTCTGCAATTCTGCACAAGGACAGCTAGATCATCAGCATGCTGCAACCTTTTAATCATTCAAGTACCAATCTATTTTGCTGTTACACCTATCAAGATGTATGACTTCACGTTTACTACCATTGTATTCCATCTGCCAGACCTATGCCCACGCACTCAATGTATCTATTTCCCACGGCAAAGTTTCAGTCCTCTGCACACTTTGCTCTGCTACTCAACTTAGTGTCATCGGCAGATTTTGACACAATACACGTGGTCCCCAACTCCAAATCATCTGTATAAGTAATTGTGGTCACAACGCCGATCCCTAAGGCACACCAGTCACTGACTGCCCGCCAGAATAGCACTCATTTATCCCCAGTCTTCACTTCATGACAGTCAACCAATCATCTATCCACACTAATACTCGACCCCTAAAACCATGCATCCTTATCTTATGTAGCAGCTTCATGTGCAGCACTTTGTCAAAGGCCTTTTGGAAATCTAGGCACACAACATCCATTGGGTCCCCATTGTCCACCTTGCTTTAAATGTCTTCATAGAATTTCAAAAAGATTTGTGAAGCATGACCTGCTCTTCATGTCCCACTATATAGTCGCAGTATGGGTTCAATTTCTTTCAAGATGCCCCGCTATTTCTTCTTTGATAATAGACTCAAGCATCTTCCCCACTGCAGAGGTTAAGCTCACTGGTCTATAATTCCCCATCTTTTGTCTACTTCACTTTTTAAATGGTGGTGCCAAATTTGCTATTTTTAATCTGCTGGGACTGCCCCGGAGTCCAGTGGATTTTGGAAAATTACTGTTAGTCCACCTGCTATTTCTCCTGCCATCTCTTTTAGTACAGTGGGATGCATTCCATCAGGGCCAGAAGACTTATTTATCCTTAGCTCCATGAGCTTACCCAACACTAGCTCTTCTATAATAATAATTGTTTCCAGGTCCTCACCTACCTTCATCTCTTCGTAACTTACTGGGATATTATCATCCTCCGCTGTGGAGACTGATGCAAAGTACCTGTTCAATGCCTCAGCCATTTCATCATACCCCATCACTAACTTGCCCCTTCTCATCCTCTAAAGAATGAACATTTAATTTAGCCACTCTTCTTCATTTTATATATTTATAGAAACTTTTGCTATCTGTCTTTATATTCCCAACGTTCTAGATTCCTGCTGTTTTTGGCCACTTTGTATGCCTTCTCTTTCACTTTGATAGCCTGCCTTATTTCCTTCGGCACTCGTGGCAGATTACTCCTCCTCCTCCTCACTGGAAGGTACTTGTGCTGAGCACTTTGAAAAATTTCTTTGAAGGTCCTCCACTGCTCATCAACCGTCACATCATAAAGTCTCTGTTTCCAGTCTACTTTAGCCAGGTCCCCCCTCATTCTATCATAGTCCCCTTTATTCAAGCACAGGACCCTGGTATTGGATTTTATCTCCACACTACCCAGCTGATTTTAAATTCAACCATACTGTGATCACTCCTTCCAAGAGGATCCCCGACTATGAAGTCATTAATTATTCCAGTCTCATTACATAGGAGCAGATCTAGGATAGCTTGCTTCCTCATTGGTTCCATTACATGCTATTCAAGAAAACTACTACAGATACACTCAACAAACTCTTCCTCAAGGATACCCTAACCAAGCTGGTGCGACCAAGCTACATGCAGATTAAAATCCCTCATGATAATAGCCATACCATTTTTGCAAGCATTAGTTATTTCCTTATTTATTGCCCAGCCCAATGTGATGTTATTATTTGGTGACTTATAGACTAAGCATATCAATGACTTTTTCTTCTTGGAATTCCTAATTTCCATCCAAATGGATTCAACCTCATGCTCCATAGAACGTATACCATCTCTCAGCACCGCTCTGAATATCAGAGCTACACCACCTCCCTTGCAGTCCTGTCTGTCCTTCCGAATAATCTGATACCTCTAGATATTTAATTCCCAGTCATGACCATTCTGCAACCATTTTTCCATGAAGGCTACAAAATCATATTCGTTCAAGATGCTTTGTGCTGTTTACTCATCAACCTTGTTAAGAATGCATTCAGGTAAAATACCTTTCGGCTAGCCTTCTTACCATATGATTCATAACATCTAATATCTCCTAAGTTATCCTTCATTTTTGCTTCTTTCACAGTTTGCCTTGAACTTAAACCCTCCTGCATACAAGCTAACCTGCTGGTTACCTTTTCATTTATCACCACACTTCCTGTTGCTTTCCCTTTCCCTTTGCCCCGACTCGTTTAAAGTCCTAATGACCACCCTATTTATCCTTTTCGTGAGAACACTGGTTCCAGATTGGTTCAGGTAGATACTGTCCCATCAGTACAGATTCCCCCTAGCTGCAAAACTGATGCCAATGCCCCATGAAATGGAAACTCTTTTTCTCACACCATTCCCTTTGCCATGTATTTACTTCCCTAATTTTCTTGTTCCTAAGACAATTTGCATGTGGCTCGGGCAGTAATCCAGATATTATGATTATTGAGGACCTGTTCCTTAATTTCATTCCTCGTGCTTGATAATACCCAAACAGGTCCTCCATCCTACCCTTGCCTATGTTGTGAGTCGACCACAACAACTAGCTCCTCCCCCACCCGCTCCAGTATCCTTTCAAGCAGGTCAGAGATGTCCTGCATCCTGGCACCGGACAGGCAACATACTATGCGGGACTCCCTACCTGGATTGCAAATGATACTATCTGTTCCCCTTATTATAGAATCCCCTATAACTCCCACTTGTCTTTTTGCTCCCCCTGTCTTGAATCGCCTTCTGCACTATGGTGTCATGGTTAGTTGGCTCATCCTCCTCACAGGAGAAAGTGAGGTCTGCAGATGCTGGAGATCAGAGATGGAAATGTGTTGCTGGAAAAGCGCAGGTCAGGCGGCATCTAGGGAACAGGAGAATCGACGTTTCGGGCATTAGCCCTTCTTCAGGAATCTGAAGAAGGGCTAATGCCCGAAACGTCGATTCTCCTGTTCTCTAGATGCTGCCTGACCTGCTGCGCTTTTCCAGCAACACATTTCCAGCTCATCCTCCTCACAGCCCTTTTCCTAATCCATAAAGGGAGCAAGAATCTCATACCTGTTGGATAAAGGTCAAAAGCTGAGGCTCTTGTACTCCTGAACTCAGGATCCCCCTACCCACCTCACTTACAATCACACCCTGTTGTCCCTCATCACTAACTGAATTTGAATTACTTAATCTACCAGGTGGGACTGCCTCCTGAAACAAAGCGTCCAGGTAACTCTCCCTCTACTAGATGTGCCAGTATTTGAAGCTCAGATTCCAGATCATCAACTCTCAGTCGGAGTTCTTCCAGCAACCAACGCTTGCTGCAGATGCAATCACTGCCATTCACAATGGGATCAGCAGCCCCCACACATACAGCTACAGCACGTCACCGACCAGCCATCTCCACCTAGTTAATTAATACATACAAATTTGAGTTTAATAATTTCTAGTACTTTGCTATGGTCTTATTCAATTAACCAATTAACAGAAGATTAAACAAAGTAAATTTTTAACCAACCAACTTACCTTATCAACCCACCACAGAGTCCTTTCTTTGTGGTTAGAGGAGGGCAGGTGGGAGACACGACACGTCTCGGGTTCAGCCGCTGCCCAAATATATTGCCAGCAGCCCTCGCCCCCCTCCGGTGTTCACCTCTGCCTCTGCTCCTGTAAAATGGTAGGTCCCAATGCTAGAGATAACCATCAAGTAACATTCATACCATACAAGTGCCAGGCAAAGACAAAGACAAAGATAATCTCTAACAAGACAATTTAACTATGGCCCTGTTATTCAATAGCATTTCAATTGCTGAATTCACTCCCACTACCAACTCCTACAATTTACCATCAACTAGAAACTAAATTGGACCAGCCATATAAATACAGTGGCTGGAAGTACAGGTCAGAGGTTGAGAATTCTGGACTTTTCAAATCCAGTCCACCATTTACAAGGCATACGTCAGGAGTGAGATGCAGTACTTTTCACTTGCCTGAAACAGATTGAATTCCAACAACACATAAGGTACTAAACACTATCTACAACAAAGCAACCCACTTGACTGGCACTCCATTTAACATCTTCAACATTTACTCTTTTCACCAGACTCCATAACAACCGTGTGCAATACTCTGCAACAACTCTCAAACATTCCTGAGACCTTCCAAATGTATAATCTCAAAGAAAATGGCAGCAGATGCATGGGATCACCACAAACTGCAAGTAACCCTTTATGCCACACACCATCCTGACTTGAAACTATATCACTGTTGTGACTATAACTGCTCAAGGCAGCAGCTGACCACCACCTTCTGAAGGGCAATTAGGGACGAACAATCAATGCTAGCCCAACTAGTGATGCCCACTTTTGCGATTTTTTTTTAAAAAATCCTCTTGAAAACTTCACCACAGCATCTGCCAATCCATTTTTGTACATTTGAACGAAGTTGTGTGTTAATTATGACAAGAACAGGAAGAACAAATTCCAACACCCATTCAATGTTTTACAGCAAAACTATTTAAGGCAGTGCTGGATTAAATTTTCAAACTTTGCATAATAGCAATCATGAATTATACTGATCTCTTCCATCTTCCCTTATGAATAATCCAAAAAAAAAGCATAATCCTCTGAAAAATGACAATTCTCATTACACTTGTAAGAATATCTGAACACAAGTCTACTTAAAAATTAATAATTATGTGCTGCTAAGAGTCAACCAGCTAGTGAGGACTTCATTAAGAACTCCGTAGACTTTGAAAGACATTTTACTTGGAGAATTTACTGCCTGCGTACCCCCCTTAAGATTGTCTTCAACAAAATAATAAAATTTTAGGCAAAGTTGACAAAACTAACTGGTCAGCATGGACAAGTTGAACTGAAGAATCAGTTTCCAGCATTCTGAACTTATATTGCAGCAAAACTGTGGTTACTGCAAATAAACTAAATTGCTTTTATGCTGACAGTCACTACGTCATGCATGCTACTAGACTATAAAATTAACCCACAACTACTTGCATTGGCAATCTCACAACCTGCCCACCACATTAGGGTTAAAGTTGAGTCCATTTTAATTAGTAAGATATACATAGAAACTGTGAAACACTGCAAGCTGTCAGTAAATTGTGACAGAATTCTGTCAGTTGCAGATTTTTTCAGATTGTACCATGTATAATAGTGTATAGGTCGAATTTTGAAGACTTTTTTAAAGCTAAAATTAGGGGGTCGACTAATTTAAGGGTATTGTTTTCAAGGGGATGAAATTCACGCTTGGTAGGAGTCAAAAAAATGGACAAACGAGTCAGATCTCCTTATAAAATAATAAACAACAAAAGGAAAAAGCATTATGGCCATTATTGACTATTTATCTGCCCACTATGGTAGAATGGGAAGTTTACATTCCCGGCAGTCCCCTGGTCCTGGAACATTGCCTGTAATATATTCGGGCCATGTTAAACCGCAAGTGACTGGGGCAGCACGATGGCTCAGTGGTTAGCACTGCTGCCTCACAGCACCAGGGTCCCAGGTTCGACTCCAGCCTCGGGCGACCGTCTGTGTGGAGTTTGCACATTCTCCCAGTGTCTGCGTGGGTTTCCTCCGGATTCTCCAGTTTCCAACCACAGTCACAAAAATGTGCAGGTCAGGTGAATTGGCCGTGCTAAATTGTCCATAGTGTGAGGTGCATTAGTCAGAGGGAAATGGGTCTGGATGGGTTACTCTACGGAGGGTCGGTGTGGACTTGTTGGGCCGAAGGGCCTGTTTCCACACTGTAGGGAATCTAATCTAATCTTAAAAAAAACTGAAACCGCACAAATCGCCTTATGCTGTCGTACCATTACAGTAATTTTGAAAACCTGGAGCGCCGCATGATGGCTGGAGGACTGGAAGACCTGGAACAGAGTGCTACAGCCAGCAGACTGGAAAGCCGGAGCAGAGCGCAATGGGCAGGCACACTGACTCATAAATATTGATCTCTAACCTGTGAAGAACTAGGGTTGACTTATACATGAGATGTATGGAAAATACAAGATTTTTGGCCAAAATAAGGGGCAAACCTATACATGAGATCGACCTATACATGAGTTTTTGCATTTGTTTTTGGCATATCTTACCATACCATCAGCTTGCTAATTAATTAAAATTGTTTTATGTCACAGCAGATTTGACTTCATTAGGTCTCGAGAAAAAAGTGTACATTCCTGGCTGGTATGTAAATAGAAAATCAAAGAGAATTGTCCAACCTGTTTACATGGATGACTTAACCAGCACAAAACTATTTCACACAGGGGAAAAAATGCTTATCCACAATGCACCATGTTAGTTCGATCTAGGTGTATGAAAGATTTAAACTAGTAAATCTATATGAAAGCCCTTCTGCCCTTGAATTTCACTTTGACTGAAGGAAAACAAATTGACCTTCCTTTGCATTAATTTTTCATTTTCCTTCTCACCAAATTGCTACACAATCAAAGACCAACAAAGGGCTGTGTGGGGTTAATTTCTAACATAGAAGACCATATGTTCATTATCAAAAGCTATTATTCCAAAAAGGTGAAGACTTCATGCTTTTATTGCTTTGAATGTAAAACTAAGTTACTAGAATATTTTGCTTATTTTACTCACAATTTGTTAAACTCACTTCTTAATAAAGTGAGTTGGTTTTCAGTTTAAATATGAAAATTGTCATTGTGTATTCAGTAAAAAAAAACTTAGAGTCAGAGTCTCTCAAGTCCCAATCCATTGCTATGAATGGAGGCTGCACAAAAGACAAAATTTCTGAATGGGTAGTGTCAGACCATATAGCACAGGAGTCAACCAATCAGCCTGTCAAGTTTTCACCAGCTCTCAGCAACAGTGACACAAATCGTCCCACTCCTCTGCTTCATCCATAACCCTGCATGATGAATTTACCTCCACTAGCTTCTCAGAAATTTTAAATCCTAAGCACTCCAGGCAAAAAACATTTTTTGCA
Organism: Chiloscyllium plagiosum; assembly: GCF_004010195.1. Lineage (NCBI taxonomy): Eukaryota > Metazoa > Chordata > Chondrichthyes > Orectolobiformes > Hemiscylliidae > Chiloscyllium > Chiloscyllium plagiosum. The sequence continues at coordinate 47,746,253 of NC_057718.1, forward strand.
TTTTTGGTTCTTCTGCAACTTATCAATCTGCATTATTCTGCAAAACAATTCTTCTGTCAATTTTGTCTTAATTCCTTCAAACAATTTGTCTTCAACAAATATTTGTTGACTTTCCACAACTAGCTCACCCTTGTCCAAATGACTATTAGTTTTGTCCAGGCTTCTCTTTCATAAAGATTTACACACCTCCGAGTTAAATTGATCAGCCCATGTTCCTGTGTTTTATCCTTACATCCCTTTTTGATCAAAAGTGAAAAAATTGCAATGGCCAGTATCTCCACAATTTCCATCCACACTTCCTTCGGCTTCCTTAACAGCATCTCAATTGCTGTTATTATATTTAATTGCTGCCAGCTTTTCCAACACCACCTCTATTAATTATTTGCCTGTACACATGTCAATCACCACTTCCTTCACTAGAACTTTGGCAGTATCTCCTTTCTTGGTAAACACAGCAACAAAATAACATTTTAGTACTTCGCCATGCTTTCTGTCTCCTAAAAGCAACAACATTTCGGCCCTAATCAGCTTCACACTCCAAAAGAAACATTTAAGATTCCCCTTCATGTTAACTGGTAGTTTCTTCTCAATCTCTCTTTGCCTCACTTACTCCTTTACTCATTACTCAGATGAACCTCAGTCAGCTGGTTCTTATTTGTATTGTCAACTTGACATCTATCACAAGCTCCTTTTTTCTGCACATCTTATTCTCATAGCTTTTTCATCATCCAGACCCACAATTGCCCCACGTGTACCTCTACTGCACTTGAATGTTCTCATTTCTAATAGCAATACTTGTCCAAAAAATAGGTTTGGCAGGTGAAACTTCGACCCCATTTGCTCACTAAAGGCCTATTATTACTGCACTGAGTTTGGCCCTTCTCCAGTCATGTATTTTTACTCCATTTGGTTCCTTGCTTTTTTTCATAGTTAATCTAAATGTTATAATAGTATGATCATTACTTTCTAAGTATCCCCCTATTAACACTTAAATAATTTCAGCACCTCATTCTCTCAAACCAGACCCCAAGATAATGGTCGGAATGAGACCAATTCTAAAAATTCTCAACATACTTCAGAAAGAGACTTCCCTCTCGGTCTTGCACATCAATTATTCAAACAGAAACTGGGACATGAATAAAATCGTCCATGACTGTTATTTGATCAGTCTTGCATGTCTATAACTTCCCTAAAAACGTTCTCCACAAGACCTTCCCAAATAAATAGGGGCCAATAGAATGTATGAAGTAGATTACAAAAGGATCTTGAACAGATAGGCCAATGGGCTGAGAAGTGGCAGGTGGAGTTTAATTCAGATAAATGAGAGGTGCTGCATTTTGGGAAAGCAAATCTTAGCAGGACTTATACACTTCATGGTAAGGTCCTAGAGAGTGTTGCTGAACAAAGAAACCGCAGGTAGATAGGATAGTGAAGAAGGCGTTTGGTATGCTTTGCTTTATTGGTCAGAGTATTGAGTACAGGAGTTGGAAGGTCATGTTGCAGCTGTATAGGACATTGGTTAGGCCACTGTTGGAATATTGTGTGCAATTCTGGTGTCCTTCCTATCGGAAAGATGTTGTGAACCTTGAAAGGGTTCAGAAAAGATTTACAAGAATGTTGCCAGGGTTGGAGGATTTGAGCTATAAGGAGAGGCTGAACAGGCTGGGGCTGTTTTCTTTGGAGCTTCGGAGGCTGAGGGGTGACCTTGGCCTATATCCCTCCAAACCCTTCCTATTCATATATGCATCCAGATGCTTTTTAATTATTGTAATTGTACCAGCCTCCACCACTTCCTCTGGTAGCTCATTCCATACATGCACCACCCTCTGCATGAAAAAAAACTGTCCACTCGCTCCCTTTTATATCTTTCCCCTCTCACAATAAACCTATATCCTCTGGTTCTGGACTCACCCACCACAGGGAAAAGACCTTGTCTATTTATCCTATCCATGCCCCTCATGATTTTAATCAACCTCTATAATATCACACCTCAGTCTTCCACACTCCAGGGAAAACAGCCCCAGCCTGTTCAGCCTCTCCCTATAACTCAAATCCTCCAACCCTGGCAACATCCTTGTTAATCTTTTCTGAACCCTTTCAAGTTTCACAACATCGTTCCAATAGGAAGGACCTGTGTGTACAGGACGATTGGAACTTGCAGGGCTTGTAAACAAAGAAGGGACAAGTGCAACAGGGGTACACAAGTCAACAGAACTACACTCTAGAAACATTAGATTGAGCACGAACAACACATCACGGGAGTTAGGAAATTGGATGTAACAGGACATCTGGACGTAACAGGATACCTGGACAGCGTATAGGAGACATGGAGTATACTTTCAAGGAGCTTGCACGATCAGGGATGAGAAAGCTGTTGATGGAGTAGCCTAGACAAGCAAACTGTAATGACAGAAAAGAAGAATCTGGACAGGGGGATGGGAAAATGCATGCAACAAGAGATGGTGAAGCTGGTGCTGGGAGCAGTGGATATAGAAGAGAAAGGGAATGGGAAAACATGGAGAGATTGGATGGCAAATGCACTAGAGACATGGGCTGGGAGTACATGCATGAGTTATTTGGATGGGAAAAGGCTATAAAATGGAAGGATCTGCAGATGCAAGGATTGTGCAAGTCTATTGGAATGTGTACACAGGGCCCCCGAGAGATGGGGAAGAGCACATACCCAAGGGACTTAGGAGGTGAAAGCTAGGAAAGTGGAATTTTTACAACAAGCATGCGTACATTTTCTGGACTGAGAAAGTACCCAGGACACCAAGAGAGTGAGAGCCACGCAGGAGTTAATGACTACAAGTACAAGCAAGAGAAAGCCAGAGAAGAAATATCAGAGGAAAGAAGAAAATTTCTGTCAAGTTTGGACAACAACTGCTACATTCACAAAAAAAAAATCAAAAATACTTTTAAATATGAAGTTAACATTCTTAACGGATTGCTTAGTTCAATTACGACTCTTTTAAGACTTGGAGACGCTGGGGTATACAAAGTTAAAAATGACAACACCAGGTTTATTTGGATGCACTAGCTTTCGGAGCGCTGCTCCTTCATCAGGTGGTTCAAAGTCATTGACAAATCTCTAAGTTAGAACAAGGGTATATATTACTTCAATTATTTGGCCTAAATAATTTAAAGAATTTAATAGCAAAGGGAATTTTTTTTACAAACTTTTCATTATTAACTTTCTCCCTACTGAAAGTGGTAAGAACTACAGCTACATGTTCCTACTAGGAATAGCAATTCCAACTCCCACAACAACAAATACAAGAAAATTTTTAAAGCAACTGAATAAACTTGAAGACTACCATTTAATGAAAGAACATTGATTAACAAAAATACTGTCTTACAGAACAAGGTAACTTCTCTACTTCAGAAACTTAAATACAGAACAAATTAATCAATCAATCAATGTACATAGTATTACAATGCAAACAGAACTGTACTTGAAACAATGTTAACTGGAGGGAAACATAAATAGTCTAAGATCTTTAGGCTGTTTCACCACATTAAAGACAATTTTATTAATTACAATTCTATATGCCAGTGATACAGTAATTGTTAATGGCATGCATAATACCCAGTATAGAATAATATTGTTAAAATCTATTTATCCGGTGTGAAACATTCACATAAGCTACTACGAGTGTACAATATTGATTGCCATGCATTTTTGTCTCAGATATATTCCATGGCTTTTTTTATGCAAACTTATTGTTGTAACTGCAGGTGCTGCACGTATGTTCAGAGTACACTATTAATTACTCAAATGTTTCAAGCGTAAAATTAAGATGAATATATTTATGGTATTTAGACATCAAAATTATTTGAATGTAAAACCAGTAAATCATAATACATTTTAAATTTCAAATGGGAAATAGGAATCATTTGAAATTACTAGCACTTATGCAATGCCTTTGAAATAATAAATACCTCATATTACAGAGCGAAAATCAATGCTAAGCAACGAGACAAGAGCTTCGGAACCAACTATTAATGGAGGTTGAAGAGATGAGCTTTAAGGATTTTGAAATTGGGAAATAAAGTTTGGAAAGAATTTGAGGGGGGAAACTTCTTCAAAACTGATTAATGCTCTGCTGCACTACAAAGGATAGGAACCCTGAAAAAGGTGAAAGCAGGTGGTACAGGCTGTATTAGAACACCAACAACTTACATTTGTATAGAACCTTGAACATTCTGAAACATCTCCAGGCACTTCACACGACCATTGTAGAACAACAATTTGACACTGGTCACATAAGGAAATATGATGTCAGATAACAAAAGACTTGGTCAAAGAGGTAGTTATTAAATCGATAGAAGTATAGGACAGGTGATCAGAGACCAAGAGACTTATGATAGAAAAGCCAAACAGATTAACATGATGAATGTATTATCAGAATGTTTGCTACGGCACTGTTACTGTCGCAACTTCAATGCAAATACATAACAAAAAAGGAATTTTGTAGGATGATTCAATCATAGGAAAACGGAAACCAAAAATGAGGTGTGAAAGTTCACCCACGCCAAGTTAATGAGTATAGAACTCGGAAACATACAACCTGCTTTACTTGAAATTACAACATGATGAATTAACTTCTATTACATTGCAGTTATAATTGACTACCACGGTAAAATGCTGTTATTCCATCAGCACTCTGCTTGTCTAAATTTAATCGATTTAAGTTGCATTTTTGGAAACTTAAAATGGTTTTCCACCCCACCCATTGAAACCAAGTAGAACATGCTGTACTTGTGTTGTAAATAAATGTCCCACTTCAAAATTTACAATTCGAGCAAAATAGGTACAGTCAGTGACAATGCCATATATGATAATGAATTTTGTAAAACTGAATGAAAATTAATAAGGTAATAATGCACTATAGTGACTTTTTAAAATTCCACTACACTGAACTTTCACCTGTATAGTGAAACTATGTTGCTTCCAACTACTTAAAGAAAACTAATATGCATCAAATGGCTCAACACAATGAACAGAATGAGAAATAACAAACTAAAGACAATTAATCAATTCTGCCATGTACATATTTGGATATGAGACACTCTGAAGAGAGCACATCATAAAGTGAAACCCCAACACCTTTCGATAGCTCTTGAAATATACATTTGAATATAAAGAACATAAAGGTTAATGAATTCGTTATTGAAGATTGCTAGATGAAGTTTATTTCAAAGAAGCCAAATCTTTCAAATCACTGGATCTTCACAGATGAACTAACACTATATCAACTCCTTGTCTACAAAAAGCAAGCTTAAAATTAAAAGTAGAGGTGGGAGAAAGTGGAAAAAAATCAGTGACTTTCAATACCACATTAAGAGCAAGGAATACATTTCCTGAACTTCAATACTACTGAGGACTAGAGGGGTGAAGGGTTGGAGTACCTGAGTGAAGAGTTACCATACTACTTCAAGGTATCAAGCCTCAAAATCATAATATTTTTTCATAATAAATTGTGACCCTTGGTATCAGTCAAGTTGATTGGAGTTAAATTAATCGAACGTCAAGCCCAATAATTGTGAGTAGCACAATCACCTTTGAACAGTTTTACTTTTATAGAGTTGAAATAACACATTCACTCTTGTGCTAATAGTGTGGCATATTGAAAAATAATCTAAATTGCATACTTGCAAAGGATAAATTTTGATGAGTAAGAAGAGGGCGGACGTTATTGCTAAATGATTTTTAAAAATGACGTAAATAATGTGCAAGTTTCTAAACGTTGATATTCGTATTGGTGGGCACATGATTAAACAGCTGTCAGCAAATGGGAATACAGGACTAGAGTGTGTGGTCTCTGTTGCTGGGTGAATGCGCGATGCCTAAACTTCAACATTTTCACGGATGAATGAGAATGATATCTGAATTTTAATGGCCGATGTTTTCGTTGGTCTCTCAATTCGCTGCTGTTCAAAATCGGACAGTTTGATTTGTGACAAGGTGATCTCTGGAGTTCTTAACCTCACCTTTCAGATGAATATGGATATAACGTGTGACTACAAGACATCTGTACTTCGATGGGCGAGTAGGGGGTGATCTTTGAATCTAGATACTCGAAGAGATGTGATTTCTAAAGCTCAGTACTTTGACGGGTCAGTTACGGGGTGGGGTAGGGGAGAAGAGATGGAGATCGAGAGCGATATCTCCAAAACTCGGGATTTTGATGCGTGGCTGGTGTTGAGGGAGAATATCTGAATCTCCAGACTGATTAGTACTGGCATTTTTAAACCTTGATATTTCATTGCGTGAACGTTGGGTAAACTCCAAACCCGAACATTTTGATGCGTGTATTGTGGTGACGGAAACTGCACATTTTGATGGATCCCATTGGGAAGGCTCTGACTGCTGTATGCTTAAACCAACAAGGATAGCCCAACGATCTAGGTACCTTTGAGGGGCGGTAGAAGCAGGATCTCGACCGGGCTGCTCCGACTCCTGAACTGCGACGATCCTTGCGACCTCTTCTGCCTGGCCGCTTTCCGCACGGATTTCCTGGTGAAACCATCCACTTTTTCCGCCGCTGTCACCACCGCCGCCGCTGCCGACATCTTCTTGAAAACACACTGGCGATCACGCCGGCAGGCAAATTAGCGGCAGCAGGCGATGAGCTGCGCGTTTGTGAATTCGATCCAATATCGGATTTAAAGTAACCCTACGTTACTTTAAAGGGAAAGGATAGGGTGGGTGAAGAGGAGTGGGGAGAATTATACGTTTTTTTTAAGAAAGTGAAGTCGATGATACGGTGAATGAAGTTAGTGTTGACGGTACGGGCCGGAGCTCTGTCCTCTAGCCCCCTCGAGGCCTGCTCAGCACCGCTGCCGCCTCCACCTCCCCTCCCTCCCCACTCCCTGGGGAGTGGCTGTTGGTCGTCCCCTCCTCCTCCTCCTCCTCCTCCTCGGAGCTTGAGCTGACTAATACGCTGTCAATCCCCGCAACCTGCCGCTGTCGCCTTCACTCGCCGCCGTTCTCTGCGCGTCCATCAACAGACAGGCCAACAGGCGCCTCCCGCAACAACAATGACGATGATTTTTTTTCCCCAATGGGCTGAAATCGCTCAAGATTGATCGTGGCTTTACATTTAAAAACACAGACGCTTTTTTTTAAAAAAAGGGAGCCACCAACTGTCGCCACCTCCCTCGCGCGCTCCAAAACACACAAATTGAGTTGGTAATACTGTTGAGCGGAAATGTCGGGGTTTGTTTTTGATTGGCGTGCCGCTGACCAATCGTAAAGCGGAGAACGAAACTGCCTCGAAATCATCGGCGGTGTTGTTGACGTCATCTAGCCAATCAGAGAGCCCAGGGGCGGGCCGAACCGAACACTGCCATATTCAGTTGACGGAGGCCATATTGGTTCTAGGGCAGGTGATAAGGAAGGCTGACGTGATTGGCTGTTAGCCTGTGACCGGGTTGTGTTGTGGATATGTGGAGGTATTTGTGTTTCTGGAGGAAATGTATTTCTCCCCTTTCAACTTTAAATATAGTCCTTCCACGTAATTTCGTCTGTTACTTCAAATTTTTAATCGCTGAAGTATCTTGCACCATTGTTATGATCAACATCCTTGTTGCTATTACTGATTGAGGTTAAATCTTTGAAAATGCGAAAAACTGCATCAGTATTTTGTTTACATGTGACGCCCCAGACCTGTGATACCTCGTTTGTCATGTCCTAGAACAGGTTCATATATTTTTCCTTTTCAATAAATAATATGACGGATGTTTGTGACTTCTGAAAATTTATTTGCAATAGCTGATTAACTCCTTCGTTACAAAAAGCAGTGTATGTGAATTAAGATTTTAATAAATAGCTGAAAAATAATTGAGCACAGACGAGGCACGGAATATTTATTTGTTTATTATTTAAATTTGATTGATAAAGAGATTTCAAAATGACTTTTAAAGTGTTTGCAAACTCTTTGGTAGAGAGTTAACTTTATATTTAGAATGTTGAATTTTTTGTCTAAAATTATAATTAAAGATGCTTTAATCGTGTATAAAGTAATGTGTTGTAAAACGGGATTTATGTTAGGAAGTCCGCAAAACAAATAATAGATTTAGACAAAGTTTATTTAGAATTAATTGAATGTCTGCATTGATTGCTCGCTAGTTCAAATTCATAGTTATATTCAGCTGAAAAATTTCAATAAATTGATGTTACTGTTGTACTGGATAAAAATATGTTTATAAAATACAAAAGCAGAAAATTCTGGAAATACTCAGGTTGCTCAGATAGCATCTGTGGAGAAGGACAGTTAAAATTTCCAGTCAATGACCTTTTAGAATTAATCTGATTGTCTTGAAATGTTAACTGAGTTTTCTCTCCACATTTGTTACTCAACCATAAAATTTGGAGCTTATTCTGTTTTTATTTTAGATTTCTGCAATCTTCAGAAGTTTCCTTAGTATTTACAATTCTTATGAAATGAAGCAAAAATGTGAAATTAAGTGGAAATGCTGGAAATAGAAATTAGTAGCATCTGTGAAGAGGAGTGCAGGCTTTGAGTTTCTATCATTGATCCTCACACTACAAATCAAATTTAAGCACATCGTATTAGAATTCCAATTGTATCCAAAAGAAATTAATAGAACCTAAAGGGATTTGGAGGTACTTGTGCATGAAACATAGAAAACTAGCACACAGGTGTAGCAGGTATTCAGGAAGGCTAATGGAGTATTGACCCATATTTCAAGGGGGTTGGAGTATAAAATTAGGGAAGTCTGACTGCAACTGTACAAGGTACTGGTAAGACCACATCAAGAGTACCATGAGCAATTTTGGTCTCCAAAATTTGGGAAAAATATTATTTCATTGGACTAATTCAGAGGAGGTTCACTAAAATGATTCCCAGTATTAATCATATGCCTTATGAGCAAAAGCTAAACAGGTTTGGACTGTATTCATTGGAGTTTAGAAGAATAGGAGGTAATCTCATTGAGACATGTTGTATTCTTAAGGGACTTGACAAGGCAAATTCTGAGAGGCTGCTTCCCCCCTTGGAAAAGTCCAGGACCAGATGGCATTGTCTCAGAATTAAGGGGGCACCAATTTAAGACTCAAATGAGGAGTAATTTATTCTCTCAGAGGATGATGATCTTTGGTACTCCTTACCATAAGAGAGGTGTAGGGACAGCGTTTCTGTGTACATTTAACACTAAGATTGATTGATAGCTAGATTCTTGATCAGTAAGGGAATCAAGGGTTATGGGGGAAGAACAGGAAAGTGGATGTGAGGAATGTTGGATCCGGCATGACCCAATTAAATGGTCCTGCAATATTTCCATTCCATTCTACCAGTTCCTTCGCTTGCATTTCATCTGTTTGGTTGATGCCACCTTCTAAAACAGCACTTCTGACATGTCTTGCTTCTTTCATAACCATGGTTTTCCACTGACTGTGGTTCTCAGAGCCCTCAATTGCATTTGACTGTTCGCCATGTGTCTGCCTTTGCCCCTTCCCATCACGCACAACAGCGTGATCGGGTTCCCATGTCCTCACTTTTCATCCCACCAGTCTCTGCATTCAAAGGATCATACTGCATCATTTCAGCCAACTCAAGCAGAATGCAACCAACTTCCCTCTATTCATAGAATCGCTACACTGGAGATAGAGGCCATTCAGCCCATCAAGTCTTCACCAACCCTCTGAAGACTTTCACTGTCAACATTAGGCACTATCTTCATAGCTTCATATTAATTTGCTTGGCTTTTCTACCTCTAGTCTCTGTGTGTGATCTTTGATCATACACCTCCCCATCTCTACTTACTTTTTCTTTTAAGGCATGACTTAAAACTTGCTCTGACCAAGCAGAAAGGGTCACTCGACCCAAAAGGCTAACTCCAGCTCCTCTTTACAGATGCTGCCAGGCGTGCTGAACTTTTCCAGTAATTTCTATTTTTGTTTCTGACCAAGTTACCTGTTAAATCCATATCTGCTTGATCAGAGGATTCAGAGTAAATATGTTCCTGCAAAGATTAGATTAGATTACTTACAGTGTGGAAACAGGCCCTTCGGCCCAACAAGTCCACACCGACCCGCCGAAGCGTAACCCACCCATACCCCTACATTTACCCCTTTACCTAACACTACGGGCAATTTAGCATCTTTGGACTGTGGGAGGAAACCGGAGCCCCCGGAGGAAACCCACGCAGACACGGGGAGAACGTGCAAACTCCACACAGTCATTCGCCTGAGTCGGGAATTGAACCCGGGTCTCTGGCGCTGCGAGGCAGCAGTGCTAACCACTGTGCCACCGTGCCGCCCCTTAAAGCTAGAACTCCTGAAACTAACAGTCCAATTATGTTAGTGTGCATATGGGGTAGGGGGTAAGACAAAAAAGGAGAACTAATGTCAGACACTGAGAACACAAATGTTACATAAAGCCACGGAGAATTTGGAAAATGCAGGGGGGAGATTACAAAAGCAAAGAGAGCACATCAATTGGCAAGTAAAATAGGAAAATCCAAAGGTGTTTTATAGACACATAATGAACAATAGGAAAACTGCAAGGAGGGTAGAACTGAGAGACCAGAAAGGTAACTTGTATGCAGAAGTAGAAAATGTGGCCATAGTTTATTACTAATACTTTATACTGCTGTAGCAAAAGAGTGTGAAAATGCAGGCATTAGGAAAGAGAAGTGTGAAATATTGCATGGGATAAATGTAGTGAAAGGGGTCATATTAAGGTGTTTGATGGTGAAGGGGAAAATCATGAAGTGCAAGATGTCAGTGAATGCTCAAGTGGGTAAATTAACCTCAAGCTGGAGAAATGTGAGGTATTGCTTTTGGTCAGGGCCAACAAGGCAAAGGAATATATGATTATTGGTTGGGTGTTGAGAAACTGAGAGGACCAGAAATACCTTGGAGTGCATGGTCCATAGTCTACTGACCAATGAAGATAACTAGGTGTATAGAAATTCTTACAGAATACTTTGCAGTATTACCCAAGGCAGAGAGTAGAAGAACAGAGAAGTTAGAAGTTATGCTAGAACTGTATTAAACACTATGTAGGTCTCAGCTGGAGTACCATACAGAGGTTTCATCACTGCATTATGAGAAGGATGTGATCACACACGAAAGAGTACAGAGGATATCTTTGGGAGTGTTGATTGGAAAAGGGAATTGAAGCTATGAGGCAAGATTGGATTGGCTGTGGTTGTTTTCTTTGAAGCAGTGGGCTAAAGGGAGATTTATTTGAGTTGTATAAAATTACATGGAACCTAGATAGGGTAAATTGGTAGATCAATGACCCTTAGTAGAGGGATTGATAACTATGAGACATGGATTAGTAGAAAGTTTAGACAAGAGTTGAGAATTTTCTTTCACATAGACGCTGCCAAAAGTCTGGAACTCACTATGTGACAGTCAGGTAAGAGGACTTGGAAGAATATTTGAAGTGCTGTAACCTACAAATCGGGCGACCATGAAAAATGTTATTTTGCTCAATAGTTCTTTCTCAGCTGGAACATATGCTATGGTTCAAATGTCCTCCTCTTATGTTGTAAATTTCTATGATTCTACAATTTAGTTTGCTTTAACTTGTTTCCACATATAGCCATCAGACTAGTATATCAATGAGAAGGGACCGAAAATCTGCAAGGGACCTTTGCTTTTCAGTATCAGGTTCTACTAACCTGCCTGGGAAAGATGATCAGCCAGCGGTTGTACCATAGGGGTAGCACAGTGGGTCAGTGGTTAGTACTGCTGCCTCACAGCACCAGAGTTCCAGGTTCGATTCCAGCCTTGGGCAACTGTCTGTGTGGAGTTTGCACATTCTCCCCATGTCTGCGTGGATTTCCTCTGGGAGCTCCGGTTTTCTCCCACAGTCCAAAGATGTGCAGGTTAGGTGAATTGGCCATGCTAAATTGCCCATAGTGTTGGGTGCATTAGTCAAGAGGGAAATGTGTCTGGGTGAGATACTCTTCAGACGGTCGGTGTGGACTTGTTGGCCCAAAGGGCCTGTTTCCACACTGTAGGGAATCTATCATAGGTGCTATAGATATGAAGGAGATGTTGTTCTGCAGTCAGAATCTGGAGAGCCCAATCGAAGTTTAGCAAATAGGACCTCAAAAGTAGAACTCTTCAGATTACGCCCAGTACCATGCGCCAGTGCAGAAATAGGATGATAAGACAGATGATTGCGTGACTGAAAAGAGGTGCTAGAGGAAGGACTTCAAATCCCTGGGACACTGGGACTGGCTGTGGGGGAGATGGCACCAGAACAAGCTACAAGTTGTATTTAAACAGATTCCTTGGATGAGTATTACTGGTGCTGTTCCAAAGACTTTAAAGTAACTCTTCAAGAGTGTGGAAACTAGGAAAGAAAATTACAGAGTAAAAGCAGGGTGCACAAAATATTGGGAGAGATAGTAGCATTAGAATAGTGAATGGGGACATTGGTGGAGTGAACTGGATTGCACAGTGAATATTGGTGGAGTCAGAGTAAAGTAGAAATTAAAACATTCTAAATCATGGTTATACTACATGTTTGTAAATGCATTGAGTATAATAAACAAGATTGGGGAGTTATAGGTGCAGACTGCCATGTGGCAGTATGGTGTTGTGCTGATTACAGAGTTAGCTGAACAAAGGATAGGATTGGACGTTTAACATCCTTGATCACAGAATGTTTAGGAAAGGAAGAAAGGGAGGATTGATGGTATGTTGTAGCACTGAACAAAGAAAATGTCTCGGAGGTTCAGAGATAGGATCAACTTGGCTAGAACTTAGGAATATGAAGGGCATAATTGTATTTCTCCGTGTAGTTTACAGACCATCAACTAGTAGGAACAATATAGAGATACAAATTTAAAAGGGAATTGAGAAGAAGTGCAAACGGTGTAAAATATTCACAAATTGTGTTCAGGAATATCTTCTACAGCAGTATATGTTCAGTCCAACAAAAAATGAACACTGCTGGATGTGACTCTTTGGAATGAAGTGCACCAAGTATTTTAGGTTCAGTGAGGGAACATTTGAGGGAAAGTGATAATTGTATCATAGGTTGATTATGACAGTAGAAAAGGGTAATGGACATTTCACTGTAAGAATAATTAAATGGGGGAGAATCAACTTCAAGTGGGCAAGAACAGAGCTGAGTTGGATATACTGGAGCCAAAGCTTGTTGAAAAAATTGTAGCTTAACAAGTGGGCTATCTTCAAAGGAGAGGTGTTAAGACAGTCAAGGTTATACTCCCTCAAAACAGAGAGAAAGGCAAATGAATCCAGAGCTCCCTGGATGAAAAAGGAGAAAGAAATTAAGTTAATGAAGAAACATTGTGCTTATGACAGGTGTCAGATAGAAAATACACTTGAGAACCAAGCTAAGTACACAATTTGAAAACACAAACTAGAGAATCAGAGAAATTATTAAAAATAAGTTTGGTAGCTGACATAAAGAAGAATCCCAAATGAAATATAAATAAATAGTGCATAAATAGTAAAAGGGTGATAAAAGGAGGTGTAGAGCCAATTAGGGACCAAAAAGGGAAATACACATGGAGGTAGGGGTCATGTCTGTGGTGTTAAATGAATATTTTGCATCTGTATTTACTCAGGAAACAGATATTCACCAGGCCATGATAACAGTGAACTTGGTATACTGCCCAACGTGATGGACCACAGAATCAGTGACTTCCTTTACACAACAATGGGGCTTTGAGTCATAATCACAGAGTCATAAAGATGTACAGCACAGAAGCAGACCCTTTGGCCCAAGCTGTTCATGCTGACCAGATATCCCAACCCAATCTAGTCCCACCTGCCAGCACCCAACCCATATCCCTCCAAACCCTTCCTAATCAAATACCCATCCAAATGCCTTTTAAATGTTGCAATTGTACCAGCCTCCATCACTTCCTGTGGCAGCTCATTCCATATATGTATCAGACTCTGTGTGAAAAAGTTGCCCCTCAGGTCTCTTTTATATCTTTCCCCTCTCACCCTAAACCTATGCCCACTAGTTCAGGACACCCCCACCCCAGAGAAAAGACTTTGGGTATTTACCCTATCCATTCCCCTCATAATTTTGTAAACCTCTATAAGGTCACCCCTGAGCCTCCGACACTCCAGGGTAAACAACCCCAGCCTGTTCAGCCTCCCTATAACTTTGACTGACAGATGTTGCATGGATCTCTAGGCAATCCCTGAAATGGACAACTGATTAAAAAGTGGAATGTCAACATCTTAAGACTGGCTTCTGTCACATATATCACATAGCTTCACCACCATCTCTGTGGGGAGACATAGTCTTCATAGATATTGGTGCTTTGACATTTCAATGAAGCTGAGCCTCTCACGGTACACCCTTGAGGTACTCAAAAACGTGCTATTCATGTGGCTTCCCCTTATCCCCCGTGCACTCGTTTCGATCTGGTTTCCTCGGGCTGCTGGATTTCCTCGGGCTGTTGCACAGCCACTCCATGTGGCCTTATCTATATCTCTGTCCCATTTTTCCCTCCACTGGAGGAGTCAAAGCATAAGAACTTTGTCCTACCTTTAATGCCTGCTGTAGATCTCAAAGACAGATATCCATAAGCAGCATTCACTTTAGTCCGACCCTGTGCAATACGTCCAAACGTAATGTGTTGTTTCTTTAATGCACAACCTGCAAACAGCTACACAAGACAGCTGCCACTCAGATATCGCCTCTTGTGCATAAGTGAGGCACTGAACCTTTGTGGGTCCTATACACTGTTGTTACAACAGAAGATATGACATTTGGCTATTTAATGACCTCAATTACCTGGCTGACATGTCTGGCATGTGCAGTATAAAACATGGAGAATGTAGCATGGCATTTGATGTCCAAAAACATCTCAAAATTGTTTTGGTGATGGAAACATTAGTTCCGCTATGTCTGCACGGGCTTTCTAAATGAGTAGAAAAGAATGTCAAGATACATCAAATGCAAGTCAGACTGAGAGGACAGATGATTCCTGGCAGTCAGACTGACTTTCATCAAAAGTAGCTGAAAATGTGTTGCTGGAAAAGCGCAGCAGGTCAGGCAGCATCCAGGGAACAGGAGAATCGACGTTTCGGGCATAAGCCCTCCTTATGCCCGAAACGTCGATTCTCCTGTTCCCTGGATGCTGCCTGACCTGCTGTGCTTTTCCAGCAACACATTTTCAGCTCTGATCTCCAGCATCTGCAGACCTCACTTTCTCCTTTAATCAAAAGTAGCCCAATTAATTGGAATGGTGAAGAGGCTGGTGCAGGATTCCCATCTACCAGTACTGTGTTTCCAAATAAGGGACCTATAATTGAGTAGGGGGCTGATGCTCAAATCCAGCCTTGCCTGTGACCCCTACAACAACCCCCCCATCCCCTGTCATGACCACAAGCATGCAATCTCTATTCTGCCCTCATTCACCTTTGGTCTGGGGTCCACTCAAAGAATGGGGAGAGGTAATGCTAAGGTCATTAACGTATATGTGGAACTGACCTGCTTTCAGAGGATAGCAATGCTGATCTTGGACCTCAAGTAGATGCAGTCCTACTGATGCCTGCAGCATGAGCCTGAGAATGCCTGGCAGTGGCTACCTTAGTACCTAAAAGGCACTTGATTCTGTCAGGCCTCCCCACATGAAACTGACTAGGGTTCCCTCCTGCTTTTCTAACCAATAGAGGAGACCCTCATTTGTCTGGACAATGTAAAGACAGTGGAGGGATTGGAATGGGTGGTGCTGGGATCATCAACGTGCATGCAGAACTGACCTGTTTTCAGATGAGGTCATCACATCAATTTTCACATCTGCACACCTATCTTCTGTCCTCTAACTCTGGTTTACAGAATACATCCCTTTATCTTGACTCCCTATGTACAACTTTATTGGAGATTGACCATTATAAAATATTACATAGGACATTGAATAGACATTTTACTATTCATGGGATGTTGCCTTTGCTTGCTGGGCCACCATTTATTGCCCATCCCTAGCTGCCCTTGAGAAGGTGGTGGTAACTGCAATCTTTTTTTGTGTCAGTAAACATGCAATGCAATTAGAGAGCACTTTCCAGGATTTTGATCCTGTGACAGTGAAGGAACAGCAATATATTTCCAAGTCAGGAGTGGCTTGTAAAGGATTTTTTAAAGTATGTGGTCCCCTTTCCTTCTATATGATAATGGTCTTGGGTTTCAAAAATACTGTCTAAGGTGCTTCGGAGAATTTCTGCAGCACATCTTACAACTGATACACATAGCTGCTACTGTATATTGGAGGGAATGAATGGCACCACACCCACAAACAATGCAGGGATCTGGTTTGTCTTGGACGGTGTCAAGCCTCTTAAGTGTTGTTGAAATTGGACTCATCCAGACACTTGGGAAATATTCCATCTCACTCCTGACTTGTGTGTTGTGGCTTTTATGAATCACTAGTGAAGTAACTTGCTGCAAGATTCCAAGCCCATAGCCTGTTTTGTAGACTCTAATGCTTATATGTCTAGTCTAGTTCTGTTTTTGGTCAGTGATAACCTCCAGGATGTAGATGGTGTGGCTCTCAGCAATGGTAATGCCATTGAATGTCAAAGATGAAGATTATCATTGCCTAGCATTTGTGTGGCATGCATATTACTTGCCACTTATCAGCCTATGGCTGGATACTGTTCAGGTCCTGCTGCATTTGGACATGGACTACTTCAGTATTTGTGTAGCCCCAGATGGTGAGGAACATTGTGCAATCATCCGTAAACATCCTGACTTCTGACCTTATGATGAAGGGAAGATGAACGAAACAGCTGAAGATAGAGATAGATGGGTCTAGTACACTGTCCTGAGGAACTCATGGAGAGACTTCCTGGAGATGAGATGATTGACCTCCAACAACCACAACCAGCAATGAGTTTTCACCCTGATTCCCATTGACTCTAGTTTTGCAAGGATTCCTTAATGCCACACTCAGTCAAATGCAGTTTTGGGTTGATTAGATTCCCTACAGTGTGGAAAGTTCAAGTCCACACCAACCCTCTGAAGAGCAACCCACCCAGACCCATTCTCCTACATTTACCCCTAACTAATGCACCTAACACTACGGACAACTTAGCATGGCCAATTCACCTAACCTGCACACCTTTGGACTGTGGGAGGAAACCGAAGCATCCGGAGGGTGCTTCATCATAAGGTCAGAAGTCAGGATGTTTATGGATGATTGCACAATGTTCGTCACCATCTGGGGCTCCACAGATACTGAAGTAGTCCATGTCCAAATGCAGCAGGACCTGAAGAGTATCCAGCCATAGGCTGACAAGTGGCAAATAATATGCATGCCACACAAACGCTAGGCAATGATAATCTTCACCTTTGACATTCAATGACATTACCCAGAGGAAACCCATGCAAACATGGGGAGAATGTGAGTGGCAAATAATATGCATGCCACACAAACGCTAGGCAATGATAATCTTCACCTTTGACATTCAATGACATTACCCATGCAAACATGGGGAGAATGTGCAAACTCCACACATTCTCCCCAGAGGCGGGAATTGAACCTGGGTCCCTGGCGCTGTGAGGCAGCAGTGCTAACTGCTGAGCCACCATGCCGTGGCTGACTGGGACATTGTCTGTAAGGTACAATTCTGTGAGTATGACAACATCATACTGCTGCTTGTTTACATTGTGAGACAGCTCTCCAAATTTCAGCAATAGCCCCAAGATCTTATGGGGAGTTTTCAGGGCCAACAGAGCTACATTTGCAATTGTCAAATATGGTTCCTAGTTTGATGCCAGGTAGTCTGTCCAGTTACATTCCTTTGAGACTTTTTAATAACTTGTTCATCCATTTCAGAGGGCAGTTAAGAGTCAATCACATAGCTTTGGGTCTGGAGTCACAGGTAGGCCAGTCCAGGTAAGGACAACAGATTTTCTTACCTAAAAGACATTAGTAACCCAGATTGGTTTATACGACAATTAGCAAGTGCTTCATGGTCATTATTAAACTTTTATTCAGTTTTTAAAGATTTAAATTCCACAGGCTGCTCTGGTGGGATTCAAACCCAGATCACTGGAGTGTTATTTAGGTCTCCTGATTACTTGACTGGCAACAATACCGCTCTGTCAGTACTTCTTCCAAAATTCAAGACGTTTACGTTCTAAATTGACTAAATA
The DNA here is from genome assembly GCF_004010195.1 of Chiloscyllium plagiosum. NCBI lineage: Eukaryota > Metazoa > Chordata > Chondrichthyes > Orectolobiformes > Hemiscylliidae > Chiloscyllium > Chiloscyllium plagiosum. Next base: position 47,764,384 of record NC_057718.1, read on the forward strand.
TTTACATCTGAAAGAACAGGAGTAAATAATTATTACTTTATTGAAATGCCACATCTGTGAGCAAAATTCCCATTGGATATGTTAAAACTGTGGGTCACAATTTGTAAATTACTTAATAGTTAGTTACAAGAAGGAAGTCATTGTAATTGAGGGTAACCCAAAACAGAAGATTGCAAAAATAAATGACTGGCACTCTTGCATAAAATGGGACAAGCTCATAGCAACATCATTTTTAGTTACACTTTACCAACTGCTCCAGTTCTAATGCAAACTACTCTAAAAAAAGTTTGTTTCATCATTATTCTTATCTATTTGTTTAAATATTGCAATTCATTACTTGCATTTGATGTATCTTTACATTCTTTTCCTTTTGTAAACGCAAATGCCACTTTACGTCAAATATACATTCAACTTATATGTAGATGTACATCGTTTCATTAGAATCTGGCTCTGTTCCTCGATTTAGGGTATTCCAGTGGGATCACTGACTTGCTGGTTCATACCAGCTTAAATTTTGACATGAAGAAAGCATGTCAACAGCTGGAAGCTAAGTAATGTGCGGGGAGAAATATTGAAGTTAGGGAGTTAGCAGTGGGAAAAAGAAGATAATGACTTGTCAAATATCACTCATTTGTATTGTTTGTGGTCATACACTCACATCATCTCGGATGTCTCAGGTGGATTTGTTGCTACCGATCCTTCTTCCTTGTATTAATCTATTCTGTGGATACCATGTTGTGAAGAATATACACATACAACATCTTCAAGAGAAGATAGGTTCAATTTTGATGAACAGTAAATTACTTAATAGCTGGTTACATTGCATCTGAGATACATGATGGTCTCTTGGAGAGACTTGACTCAAGACCAAGTTCACTTTACTGCTACTAAGACATTCTTACATGTCATTGATAACAAAGATCAAATCAGGAGCCTAACTGATTAGCTGCTCCCAGGAATAGTGCTTTATATTTGGTGGTTGAAGCCTGTCTCATGAAGTTAGTTAAACTTTTATACAATAACTTGTACAACAATTTGAAATGGGATTATCCCTTGATTTAGAAATATCTTAGCGTTCCACAAATTGGAAAATAACTACATAGCAGCTTTGGAATTATTGGAATTCTATTTCCTCCCCAGTAGTCAGTCAGATTGACAGGCTGACTGGTTGCTGAGCAGGAGAACTGACAGGAGGAAGCTGCTACTGGGAACAGTTGGAAATGCATCCAGGCAATCATTAGAGATCAGGAGTTGATGGAGATGCCAAAACGCAGAAATTGGGGAAAGGAAAGAAGATTAGAACTTGGGAGATTTTTTAAAAAATTACTCGTGGGACGTGGAAATCATTGGAGAGCAAGCATTTACTGGCTATCCCTAGTTGCTGTTGAGAAGGTGATGATGAGCCATTTTCTTGAATTGCTGCAGTCCATGTGCTGTACGTTAACCCACAATGCCCCAGGGAGATAATTCCAGGATTTTGACCCAGCAACAGTGAAGGAATGGTGATATATTTCCAAGTCACAGTGGTGAGTGGCTTGGAGGGAACTTTGCAGGTGTGGTGTTCCCATGTATCAGCTGACCTTGACCTTTGAGATGGATGTGGTCGTAGATTTAGGAGATGCTGTTTAAGGATCTTTGGTGAATTTCTGGAGTCTTCTTGTAGATTATACATAGTGCTGCTACTGAGCATCGGTGGCAGATGCTTGTGGGCCATCTCAGAAGGTAGTTGATAGTAACCACATTGCTATGGCTCTGGAGTCACATGTAGGACTGACTAAGTGAAGGTGGCAGATTTCCTTGACTGAAGGACACCAGTGAGCCAGATGGGTTTATACAACAATCAACAATGGTTTCATGGTCATCAATAGCTTCTTAATTTCAGATATTTTTAATTGAATTCAAATTGCTGTCTGTCATGGTGGGATTCAAACTTGGGTCCCCAGAACATTTGCTGAATTTCTGGATTAATGGTCTGACAAGAATATAACTGAGCCATCGCATCCCCTGGATTTTGGTGTTGGTGTCAAAAGAAATGAAACAACAGAAGCAAGGCAATACTGTATGATTGTACAGACAGCATTGCCAGAGCTCTTGACCATGATAATATTCACGCACCTCACTTAATCCATTTAAGCCCTCATTTAAAGGCTGATCTTATAATTGGTTTGAAAAATGGTCCTAATTTCCACATGCACTGAAGGAAGAGAGTAACAGTCCAGTCTTATTGAATTGCACACAGTTCATTGTTTTAGATATTCTTAATAAAAATGACATGAATTGCTTTGTTTGGCATTAGTCTATGAAAAGTCAGCGATATAAAATGTTAACTCTGTTTCTCCTGTCAGCTGCCTGAGCTGATGAGTATTCCCAACATTTTCTGTTTTTATTTCAAATTTCCAGCAACTGCAGTATTTTACTTTAAATTTAAAACTAGACATTGCATATAAGTTTGTGTATAATCCAATGCATGTTAAACCTTTAAATTCTGCAGTTAACACTACATGCAGTGTTGAGATTGACATCTTTAAAATGATTGTATTTAAAATCAGATGTTATTGTATTGCAGTTTATTTTTGACGAGAAACATTTATATAAACTGGTGGGGAGCACTACTGTTCCTCCTGACTCAAAGGAAGTGCTCTAATAAGCAGTTACCTTCTGCAGCCATCTGCTCATGTCTGCATTTGGCTGCCAGGTTTCCTGAGCCCTGGAGAAACATTGCCGGCAGCTATTAAATTTACATCAGTCTACCAATGGCACTGTAGAAGCTTGATTTAAAAACTTGATTTAGAAGCTTGATATAATGAAAGGTGCTGTATTTCCAAGATTGAATGCCAGCACAGAACATAGCATGCTACTGCAAAAATGGTAGCACATATAAAAACATTAGATTGAGGTCACATTATGTAATATGTAAATTTTTACACACCTCCTTCTTCCACACACTCTCACCAGTCATGGAGCATGGCTGGTATAAAATCAATCTCCATGGGTTTAATTAGATTTGTAAATATGTCTTTATTTTTAACATTTCTCACTCCCCAATTCTCACTCGCTTTCTCTCTCATCTCTATCCTCTCACTCTTTACATTGTGTCAAGTAGTGACTTGATGAGTCATACAAACAGATGCCCAATGTGGAATTAGAGATGACTCAAGATAAGGAAATGAGGGATAGGACTGAAAGAAGAAATAATTAAGTCTTTCAGGTAAAATGGGTGGGGAGGCATAAACGTAGACTTTATTAAGATTTTCATGGGATTGAGCATCGTTGGCAAGGCTAGCTTTTATTTCCCATTCACAATTACCTTTGAATTGAGTGGCTTACTGGGTTTCTCCAGTTTCCTCATTTCCCCTCCCCCCACCTTGTCTCAGTCAAATCCCTCGAACTCAGCACCGCCTTCCTAACCTGCAATCTTCTTCCTGATCTCTCCGTCCCCACCCCACTCCGGCCTATCACCCTCACCTTGACCTCCCTCCACCTATCGCATTTCCAACGCCCCTCCCCCATGTTCCTCCTCCCTACCTTTTATCTTAGCCTGCTGGACACACTTTCCTCATTCCTGAAGAAGGGCTTATGCCCGAAACGTCGATTCTCCTGTTCCTTGGATGCTGCCTGACCTGCTGCGCTTTTCCAGCAACACATTTTCAGCATTTCAGAGAACAGTTAAGAATCAACCATTTTGCCATAAGTATGGAAAGACGTACAAGCAAGGTTAGCTAGGAATGTCAGATTTCCTTCCTGCAAGGGCATCGTAGTAGACATGAGTTTTATTCAAAGTTTGTGAGAAGATTTGTAGCTCGGGTGCTCATTGTTGTGGTTCTGTTCGCCGAGCTGGGAATTTGTGTTGCAGACGTTTTGCAGTGGTTTTAAACCACTATAAACGCCGGAGGAAACATCACAGAAGCACTTCACAGGAGGCTCCCAAGCACTGAGGATGTCACCTAGACAGGGGACGAAACGTCTGCAACACAAATTCCCAGTTCGGAAAACAGAGCCACAAAATGAGTTTTATGACACTCGATGATCATTTCATGGCAACATTACTGAGACTATCTTTATAGTCCAACAGTTGATGAGATTTGGGATGGGATTCAAACTCAAGTCTTTAGTACATTAACCTCAGTCTCTTGGTCACTCATTCAATGACATTACTACAACACCATAACCTCCCCCTGCTCAGTATTCTATGAAGTGTTAGATTGCTTCCTCTGAATGGGAAAGTAACAATTACTACAGTGGGCCCATTGCTAAAAACAGTTTTGGCCACAGAATTGGTCTCTCTAACACGGTTGGCGTCAGTGTAATGGACAGTCTAATGAACTATTTATTTGTGCTGACCTCACAGATGCTTTGCCTGGCATGATGTCCTGCAAGATGTTATCCTAGTTGTTACTACATGACTGGACTGTACTAAGTGCAATTACGAAATTAGCCACCACATCCACACTGGCAAGGCAGAACTCCAGGCTTTTCGCAATGCTCAACGCTAAACTGGATCTGTACAATTCATGCATTTGGAAAAAAAAACTGCCTGGAAAGCCTTCAACTTCATCAAGAATTTCAGTGCACATGTTCTTCAGCATTATCCTACATGCCACTTTGTTGATTTTCTCACCTCCAGTAGCAACATATACTTGCAAATGCACCCTAAGTCAGCTGAGACATAAGTTATCCTTTGAACTTTACTTTGCTGTTGTCAGCTTGTGTGTAGTGGATCACTGTTGACAGAATTAACCCTACAATGTCTTCTCAAATTTACTCGGTGCTAGTATCTGAGCTGGAAATGAGGTACAGCATGATGTTTGCATGCTGCATCCCTCAACAGAATCAGGAAGGGGCAAATTATGAATTGTTGTTCCTGCTGTCACAAAGCTAGTCCTTTCTTTTCTAAAAGCTGTTCCTTGGCTCAAGGAGACTCTGTCCTAGATTTTTTTCAGAGGGGCAATAAACCAGGCCGGGTTCCGATCAGTCTGGTTTGGTACAGAGATGAAAAGGATGTTGAGAGGCTTTTTATTTACATGTAAACAGATGAGACTTCAGGCCAAAGTGGTCATGTTTTAGAAGTGACCTGTTTAATGAAAAAGGAGTGGTCAGCTCTCTAGCTGAGCTGAGCAGTTTTTGTTCCGTCTGACCTGTGAGAAGTTCAACAGGGAGATGTGTGGAAACTTCCTCCTTTTTCTGCCGCAACTTCAACCTGTAAGCATGTGTTCCATTTATATTGGTTTTTAAAGGGATTTTGCTTATTGGGACTGTTGTGTATACCCGGAACAGCATAATTAAGTCTGGTTGGATAGGTTGAGTTCTGTAGGAGTTCTTTATTCTGTTCTTTGTGTTTTATTATGTGATTTGTGAATTAAATTTTGTCTGTTTTAAAATCTAGTGGTCAATCTAGCTAACTTAATTGGTATAATTTTCACTGTACACTTACTGAAACAAATTGCAAAGTTATGGTCGGGGCTGCCTGGTTAAGAATGTTTTAAGTGGCCTGGCTTAGTCCATAACACTGCACCCAAAATTTTGACCCCTTTTTCAAGCAGAGTTACAATAGATTTTAAAGCTAGTGTCATATGTGGAACAGATGACATTGCTGAATTTGGACTCTGCACATGAGGAACTGGGGGTGATCTGCAAAAATTCCAATGCTGAAGATTGAATAATGTCTGATGCATCGATCAAACACCATTTATAATGCATGAAAAGCAGCAGCACAAAATAATACTGCTGGTTTGACTTTATTAGTGTACTTCAATAGAATTCATGCTGTTGCAAAAATCTAAGTGTGCAGAAGTGACACCTCAACTGTTCAAGCAGCCAGAAATTATTTTTGTCACTGAAGCACTGAGGATTGTTTAAGTACACACTGTAGGTAACAAGCTTTCACTCAATAGATTTCACAGATAAACTAAGTTTTCACAGTCTATAGCTGTCATGTATAACTGAATTTCCAGTCATTCACCAAACGTATACTCATTATACGAGAATGCAAACTATTTCAACACAAAATACCTGGAGAGCATGCCCAAAGATTTTTGATCTGTTTCATCTCAGGAATAAGCATTAGTGTTTCCAGAAGGTGTTGGGTAGACTAAATGTTTGGAAAGACTGTACAGTTGGTTAGAAAGGAAGAGAAATGGGAGGTGAATCAATGCTGATGCGCAAGTTGTTGGAAGGTGGCCAGCCCTTGTTCAATGTGTGATTGCTAAAGTGAATATCCATATGAGGTAGGTATGATGAGGCTGGGTCATTTTGTATTGCAGAATATTTTCCCTACTGCATACCATGCCTGGCAGGAAGTGGAGATGAGATTGAGTGTACAAAGTAGAATTCAGCTTACCATGTCTGTGCCAACCATGATGCCATTCTAAAGTAATCCCATCTGCCTGCAATGGTCCATAATCAATAGTATTTGGTAACATACATAGAAAATTATATCACATTTCAAGCGATCTGACAAAATAAAACCAACCACTAGCATTGTATGTTGGTTAGATCACACATAATGCAAATTGTAACTTGACAATTTGATCAGTGTTTATTGTTGAACCATGTTCGTCTTGATGCAACCTTGTAGCTTTTCATTGCTTCCAATGTGCATCACTAAGTGAGCAAGGCACGCAGTCAACAGTGAAATTGCTATGTACGATAAAAGTTTTGTTGTTCAAATCTGTTATGTCCTTACTTTCATCTTTTGCCAATATATCTACCAAGAAATTTAAGTTATTTAAAAGCAAGCTTACCTTAAAAGAATGAGTTAAAAAAGCTGTCAATTCTTTTCCCTAAAGTTAGAATGTTTTGAAATTTCTAACCAAGAACATCATGCGACTACTGTAATTATTCCAAAAATAAAAGCTGTTCTGAAGACTATTTAAGAGCTTCACCCATGGAACCTCCCTCCAGCTCTTCTAAATATTCTCACAAAAAAAAAGCAAATTTGATTCTCGTTCAGAAATTGAGTGGTGTTGTTTCAAATGATTTTGTATCAAACTTGTGCCTCAGGGACTTGTGAAATTGGTATATAAATTAGTGATAGAAAAGCACAGAATTGCAGACTTTATACAAATCATTACTGGATCTCTACTTTGAAATTGCTTTAACATCAGCATTAGCTACCGTTTGATGTGGTGCAACAGAAAGCCACATATTTAACCTTAAATTGTGGCCTCCGTAAAGCCATATTATTAACATAACATCTTCTCACTTTTGCCCTTTAATTACATTTGTTTCGTTCCTTCCTAATCTAAAATGATGGCACCTCTTATGTCCCACGTTCATAATGCATTTTTGAAATAGATGAAGTTAGATGCAGTTGGGTGTGATCAATATCATTGTATACAAATGCTGGCTTTTTTCTCATCTGCAATGTTTTAAAAATATGTGTGTTGAATTTCACTTGCTCAAATCCCACTACTTAAGATTTTACCTTTTTAAAATTACTGTAACAGTCTCCTGAGTCTCAATTGATTTAAATTTGACCAATTTGCATTGGGTTTAGGTTGAGTCATGCATTTTGAACTAGTAAGGATTCTGTTCTGAGTTTCTATTATGCTTTATTATTATTCTATCCTTTACCTCCAAAATCACGCCCCTAATGTTTGATTAGATTAGATAAGATGCCCTACAGTGTGGAAACAGGCCTTTCGGCCCAACAAGTCCACACCGACCCTCCGAAGAGCAATCCACCCAGACCCATTCCCCTACATTTACCCCTGACTAATGCACCTAACACTATGGGCAATTTAGCATGGCCAATTCACCTGACCTGCACATCTTTGGACTGTGGGAGGAAACCAGAGCACCCGGAGGAAACCCATGCGGGCACGGGGAGAATATGCAAACTCCGCACAGACAGTTGTCCGAGGCGGGAATTGATCCTGGGTCCCTGGCGCTGTGAGGCAGCAGTGCTACCCACTGAGCCACTGTGCCGTCCATATTCTTCAGCCAATTCCTTATTCATTTTCATATTTTACCTCATTATCTGAGTGTTTCAAACTATGACCAAATACTTTACATTTTAAGCTACCAGTGGTAGCAAAACGATGTTACAGCATCTTGTAAGTTTCATTTTCATCTGGTCGGATCTATTTGCTTACTTAATGGAACTCATTTACACTAATAATGACACATGGTTTATTATCATTGACACACAAGATAAATATATATACAACTTTACAAAACCAGTCTTTCCTCTAGTATCCTGAGTAACCTTACAGTCCTCAAATATTTATGTCCACATACTAGTTTCAAATCTGCTTTGAGAGTGCAAGATGTTAAAAAAAAGTGTATACTGTGTCGAATACACCTGAGTGAAGTAGAGTTTAGGCTATTCTTCCTGCCCCTAAGGTTTCTGTTTATTGGTCTTGATGTTTTCTGGAGTACTGTATATGCGAGACCCCTCTGCCTTAAATGGTTTCTTTTAACTAGTTATCCAGGTCATTTCTGAGTACAGTAGTTTGATGTTACAATGTAATTAGCATAATTTAAATTGAGTTTCTATCTCAGGAAGAGTGTTTCAAAGGACATGATATGGAGGGTGCCGGTATTGGACTGGGGTGGACAATGTCAGAAGTCAGATGACACCAGCTTATAGTCCAACAGTTTATTTGAAATCACAAGCTTTCGGAGTGCTGCTCCTTCATCAGGTGAAGTGATGAAAAACAGATGGGCATAGAATTTATAGAAATTGAAAGAATTATATCCTGGTATGGCGTGACTGAGAAGGTTAGTAGCCTTACATCTGCTAAGGAGATGCTGGAAAGTGCTTGAGTACTGAGGGGAAGTGGGGAGGGGGGCATTTAATCAGAAGAATTAGGGACATGTGTTCTTAGTGTCAATGGATCAGTGTAAATAAGATGATAACATTTGTTCACTTGTGGAATGTGTGGCAGTACACATATTTCACAGTGGGATGTCAGTAACTAAATTTCTGGTTCATATCAAAAACTCTAAGCAAAACTCATACTCGATAGGAAAAGAACTTGTAATTTAGTAAACTGAGTGGAATATGCAGGTAATAGAACAATTCTGATACATTGTTCTGTATCAGAATTCTGAAGGGTTCAAGGGACACAGAGAGAGATTAACCTTTATGGTCTGACTTGAGTGGAAAGATTAACCTTTATGGTCTGATTTGAGTGAACACTGGCTGGTCATGGATTGAATGTATATGTTGTTCCCTGGAGCTCGATATCTGGGAATGTTATGAATTTAAGTTGTATTTTGGGAATCTAAGATGATTTTAAAAGAAACAGCCATTTTGTAGGATAATGATACTGGACACGTTAGCTGAGCAAGGTGACCCCATGACCTTTTCATGTAGTTCAGACTAGTCTCTCGTTATGATGTACTAGCCAAAGCAAATTGACCATTTGACCTAGCTGGATCAAGGTTTCCCACTTTGATGTGCATGTTGTTTAATTAGTCAAATGTACACAGACCTGTCAGAGTTTCTCTTCCTCTGCAAACGTTTGCCATTTTATTGCTGTTTATCTGATGAAGGAAATGTGGTGTTTTTGTCATTTTAATACCAAATTCTGAATAAAGACAGCTTGTTTGCAGACTACCACAGAGTACGATCTCTGGGACGAACCAAGAGAGGCTACAGGTTGAGTCCATCAGGGAGTCTCTGAGCCATCTCAAATAGGTACTTTAACATGACTTCTGACCTTGTTTCAAAGGAGAGTATTGGATATCATAATTCCCCCTATTGATTGAGCCGAGCTATCTCAAAACAGTTCTACAGAGATTCAGATCTATTGTTCCACCCAGAATCTTGCAGCATTGTCTTATCAACAACCCATTCAATAGTCAATCAAGGTGAATGGCTTGCATATCTATCTGGCTTGATTTAATTTGACAGTGAATGCTGCAATCTTCATGGTTTAATATCTCAGTTCCACTGTCTTATTAACTCCTGCTAATATAATCAATCGAGGTAAACGGTTTGCATACATAAATAAAAAAAGTTATTTGGAAATAAAAGAAATCAGAAATTGCAGGCAAAGCTCAGCAAGTCGATCAACAGTTCTGAGGAAGGGTCACTGGATCCAAAACATTAACTCTGATTTCTCTCCACAGATGCTGCTAGACCTGTTGAACTTTTCAAGCAATTTCTGTTTTTGTTGCATACCAGTCTGTCTCGCCTGATCCAATTCTCAGCTTGCTGTTCAGTTGGCCAATGTTGCTTTTAGTGTCCCAAAAGAACTGTTCTTTTATTCAAAATGGTTATTCCACTATCTACAATCTTATAAAGCTCAGCCTCTTTATGATTATTTGCATTTACAGCCTCTCAAATTAATATTCCACTAATGTGTATTTAAAATGTTGTCTGAGATCTTTGCAGGATCAACAGAAGCTATTTCAATCCGTACACTCTCTGATTTGAACTTTCCATGCTTTTGCCTATCCCCACGTGACCTGAACAACCAAGGTGACTAAGTGTCAAACTTCTCATTTCCACTAAATTTAAGACCCACATTTAAGCGGCTGGAGCTTTACTTTTGCTCCAGCAGCAGCCTGGCCTGGCACTGGAGCCAGGGATGTCTAGTTGCAGTCAACCCAGAGCAGCGATTCCTGGTTATCAGCAAGGCGGCGACAGCAATGGAGCCAGGGTCTCCTGATTGTGGAGCAGGTGTGTGTTCAGCATAGAACTCAGCAATGGTGGTGAGGTGGGCTCAGCAGCAAAGAGATGGTCCCTAAAGAGTGGCAGTGCCCACAAAGGTGGGTCCAGTGCAGGTGGTGACGAGGCAGTAGAGGAGGAGTGGCAGCACAGGTGTCGTGTCACTGGTGAGCGAACTCAGGACTTATGGTGGAGGCAGAGGAACGGAGATAGATCCTCTTTCAGTCATATCTTTTTACTCTTTTTATTCTTAAACTATTCAAAATGGCACCGGATTGTGGCGACATTTGAAGCTTTTCATTGTATTTTCCTGTATTATTCAGTGACAATAAATCATTCAATTCAAATTCTTCAAGCAGCTCCTATACATTGCTTAAAAATGATTCCCCTTTCACAAAGCCATGTTGTCTCTGTTTGATTGTCTTGAATTTATCTCAGTATTCTGTTAAAACATCTTTCAAAATAACTTATAATATTTTTCTGTGACAGCTATTTCGCTAACTGGCCTACAGTTGCCTGCTTTCTGTCTTCCTCCCTTTTTGAATTAAGAAGTTATTTTCACCACTTTTCAATCAAATTGAACCTCCTGCAAACTTTGAAATTTGAAAAAAATTAAAACCAAGACATTTGTCACCTCCCCAGCCACTTCTTCCAAGACCCAGATGAAAACCATCAGAACCTGCGGACATGTCAGCTGTCAATTCAAACAATTTGTTAAGTGCTACTTCCCTGATGTATGTAATATTCTTGGGTTTTCCTCGCTCTATCTCCCTTACAATTCCTGATTGGCAACTATTTCTGGAACAGAACAGAACTTCGGGTCCAGAAATAGGGACACTACCACTGTGCTGTAAGAAGCATTATTATTTGTATCCACTAGAGTCATAGAGTCAGCATGGAAACAGGCTCTTTGGCTCAATATGTTCCTGCTGACCAGCTTTCCTGAACTGAACTGGTCCCATTTGCCTGCATTTGGCCCATATCCCTCTCAACCTTCCCTAACTGTGAGAAACAAAAGCTCACTCACGTCAATAATTTCAGTCCGAGACCAAAAATCTGAAACAGTGTCGTTTATTTGTACACTTGCAAGTGGGTGCAATGTCTAATGCCAGGTAAGGCAATGACAAATGCACATCAAATCCAACAAACTCTCGAAATTTATACAGTTTGAATCCCCATATTTTTTTCTTATTTCATTGTTTGCCCCCATCCTCCGCTTACGTCATTCATTTCCTTAAGACTGATCCCACAACTTCTGTTTATCCGGCCTTGTCCGTGACAAATGCCTATCTCTAGCCCCCCATAAGGTTGTTTGACGTCATCCCATCCTTTGCTTACCATTATCTACTCCCTCCATCTGCGCTGCCCCTCACAGCATTTTATCACTAAGCCCTTTTAATTGGGGTTTGTTCCTGTGTCTCTGTACAAGTGGGAAACAGATGTTTTTCCTGTTTGACCATACATCTACCATTGTTCTATAATCATGTCTCATGCTAACATATCATTTTTTTAGCTGAATATATATATTTCCTCATTCTTGTTCTGTATCAGAATTTATAGTTGCAGAAATAACATTAATTCATCTATATCCCACACTAACCATGTACCTGTCCAAATGACTTTTAAATGTTGTTGTCATTGTACCTGCCTGCCACCACAGTGAAGACTGATACAAAATATCACTTCAATTTATCTACCATCTCTTCACCTTTCATTATTAGTTCCCCAGATTCTGCTTTTATAGGACCAAAGCTGACTTTTTTATTTTTAAAATTTTTAAAATTGCTGTCGAAACTCTGATGATCTGTCTTAATCTTTCACAAGCTTTCTCTCATATTCTAATTTTTGCCTCCTCATTAATCTTTTCAGCATTTTTTTTTATCTTCTGACCAACCTTCTGACCTGCTAATTGTCTTTATACAAGTGTATGCTTTTTCTTTAAAGTTATTACCACCTTTAGCTAACCATTGATAGTGGGTCCTCTGCTTGGAATTTTTATTTCTTGTTGGAATTTATCTGTCTGTGCATTCTGACATTCTGACATCTGAAATATCTGCCATTGTGTCATTTAACCTAAATTGCCAGTTCACTTCCGCTAGCTCTGCTTTCATGTCTTCATAATTGCTCTTATTTAAGTTTAAACTATTAGTTTTAGACCCATTCTTCGACCAAGGGACATTTTCAGTATAAGGCCATTAATTATTCCTGTCCCTTGGTTAGTATCAAATCTAGTAAAGCCTGCTGTCTGGTTAGTATCAGAATAAGGTGTTCTAGGAAACAACCTGAAAACATTCTATGAATTCTCATTTTGGCAACCCTTACACATCTGATTTTTGTAGCTATATGTAGATTAAAATCCCCCATGATAATTGTCATCTGCTTCTGATTTGGCCCATACCCCTCTAAACCTTTCCTAATCACGTACCTGTCCAAATTACTTTTAAATATTGTAATTGTACCTAGCCTCTACCCCTACAGTGAAGACTGATACAAAATACCACTTCATTTCATCTGCCATCTCTTCACTTTCCATTGTTAGTTCCCCAGATTCTGTTTTAATAGGACCAAAGCTCCCATTCCTCCTTCCATCATACCTTTTCCTATTATGTGGTTACTCTAAGGTGGCCTATTGAGCACTCCTACATGAGACCAGTTGTCTTTATCATTCTACTTCTCCATCCGAACCATTTGCACATCTTGGTTTCCTGAACTTTGGTCATCCATCTCTATTGTGCTAATATCATCTTTGATTGATCGAGCCAACTCTCCAGCTTTTCCAGCTTCCTGTCCCCAATGTTATGGACTCTGCAATGTACAAGTCCCAACCCACATCATCCTGCAGTCATATTGCTAATGGCCATTAGTGCAAATTGACATAAATAAGTATTATCCATCATCTTTATCTGCTTTGTTTAAAATGCTATCTGCAGTCAGATACAGAGTCTTATTTTGATCTTTTATTATTTTTGCAACTTCTTGTCTTAACTGCTGATTTACTGTTAGATTAGCACTTTCTGTCACTTCCTGCTCTGGACGATTTGTCATTTCCCACATTAATATCTTCCTCTCTTGGCTTGTCTCTACTCTTTGATTTACCAAGTCTTTCTAAATTTGATTCCTTGCTGTCACTATTTGCTACATCCTTAGAATCCTTATACCTGTCCTTGGATGGTTCAGTGTTGACTGTCCTAATGGTACAACTCCTACTTTTCCCAGTACAGGTATTGGTGCCAGGGCCTATACATTATAGTCCATTTCTTCCACACCCCTCTTCAAGCCGCAAGTTTGGCTCTCTAATCTGATTTGCCCCATACCAATTTGCATGTGATTTAGGTAATATTTCAAAGATTATTACTTTTGAGGTAATTTAGTACCTGATACCTTGTACTAATTATGCATAATTTCTTTCCTTGTCTGACCTGTGTCATTATCTGTGTTAGCCTGCATATTCCACTTGTCCTGTCCCCAGGAAGAATTTCCATCTGCCCAATAAATGGCTTGTCAGAGAGAGCTTCCTGGATTGTGTCATCTGCCAGATTTCAACAGTTGTTATTGTTTTTGTCTTCACTGACCTGGGGACCAAAAAGATATTGGCAACAAAATCTTGAGGGATGGAAAGTGGGGTCTTGATCAGGATTATGTCAAAACTCTGGAGGTGGGAGCCATTTTGTCACTTGCAGCCTGTTTTTATTTTTATTTTTATTTTGTTTTGTACTTCTTCCTCTTAGAAATTGGACTCAGGAGCTTAAAAAGCAGAGTGAGAAATTGAGGGCATTAGGAAAGAAGAACAGAGGCAAGTTTACATGTATACTCCTTTGTGACCATGTTCTACAGTGTCAATTATGAAGGGTGACACGGTGGCACAGTGGCTAGTACTGCTGCCTCGCAGCACCAGAGACCCAGGTTCAATTCCCGCCTCAGGCGACTGACTGTGTAGAGTTTGCACATTCTCCCCGTGTCTGCGTGGGTTTCCTCCGGGTGCTCCGGTTTCCTCCCACAGTCCAAAAAATGTGCAGGTTAGGTGAATTGGCCATGCTAAATTGCCCATAGGGTTAGGTGAAGGGGTAAATGTAGGGGAATGGGTCTGGGTGGGTTGCGCTTCAGCGGGTCGATGTGGACTTGTTGGGCCGAAGGGCCTGTTTCCACACTGTAAGTAATCTAATCTAAGTAATTGTGGCCCCCAGTACTGACATGAAAGCAGACCGAGCAAAAGTGATCTGGCAGTTTAGGTTAAATGACACAATGGCAGATATTTCAGGTGTCAGAATACCAGAATGCACAGGATTAAGGAATCACTAGGGTTTTGAAGCTTTGTTGATTTATTCCTTCTCAAATACCCACTACCTTTGTTTTGTTTCTCATTGCCATTTGTACACTTTTCTCTCCAAACAAAAGAATTTGGTTGGAGCTGGTATTCAAGGAATGTCTCCCAATCAATCATCAGTTAGCTGATGCAATTTATCTGTTGACATCACTCTGATAAACTGGAAGAAAAATTTGTTGTAAAGATTTGTGGTAGGGTTGGTAACATCTCTACTTTTCTTTCTTTGTTTTGTAAAATATGCAGAACTATGTCCAAATAGTGTATAGAATTCTGTGCACATAATCTTGGTGTCACTCCTGATTGCAACTGAGTGGTCTTGGTTGCCTTTCATATTGGTGAAACAAGATGGCGTCTGTTTTCTATTCTGGACCAGTGGAGACAGAAGCTGTAGCAGGATACTCTTGGGGCTAAGCTGCTTTGACAAAAGGATATTAAAAGTTTTGAAGGGCCAGTTTTATTATAATACAGTTCAAACACTTGAGAACCTTGGCTCTCAGCACTAATGTAGGGTATCAAAGTGGGCTTACGGATGGCATTCAAGGGTACTGAGGGAAATGAAATAATGGTTTTCATCACTGTAAAGTGTTTGAAGGATTGTGGGAAAAAAAAAATTGGGATCCTGCTGGAATTGATTAAACACTGACTGAATGGAGAGTTCTTTGGTATCTGGAACTGGTTGGGGAAAAAGAAGCCTATGAGGAAGGGCTGTCCAATTGATTTCTTCTACTTCAGAAAGAAAGTCTCTTATTGAGTTCTTTGTGAAATCTATTTGTTCTTCTGAGAAATTCCTGAAATCAATGTTGTGTGTTCTGCACAGCTTACTTGTGCCAAAACTCCAGATACAATTGCGCCTGAATAGTGATTTGATCACATATGCCAGAACATTAGAATGGCAGGCTTCAGAACATTGTAAGGTTTATCCTTTATCATTTTGCCTTCAAGAATAACCATAATGGCCAGAATGTGTTTTTATCTTTATTTTAAAGTGATCTTCTACAGAGAGAGAAATTTGTTTTATTTTCTGGTCTTTTCCTGAAGAGTATGTGGTTTTGGTTATTCCAAAGAATAATCATTTATATTTCTATATTACCAACATTGACCTTGATTGAACAATTTTGTTGGGATTGTAAACCAATCGTGTTTGTTAACAAAAAGCCTTTTACTCATGGAGTAATGGGACAAGAGAAACAAGACACTTCAAGCAGTCTCGTGATAACAGCTATTTATAGGGAGTCTGATCTTTCAGTGAAAACTGTCTTGGGGTTCCTTACAAAGATAGAATTCAGTGGTGCTTAAGAGAGAAAGCAAGGTTTCTTGGCAATCTTAAGTCATAGATGTTTTCCTTTCAATTATTAATTGGAAAAAATATTTTTAATAAGCTATTAGAGTAATAGTCATAGAGATGTATAGCATGGAAACAGAACCTTCGGTCCAACTCGCCCATGCCAACCAGGTATTCCAACCTAATTTAGTCCTACTTGCCAGCACCCAGCCCATATCCCTCCAAACCCTTACTATTCATATATCCATCCAGATGCCTTATAAATATTGCACTTGTACTTCCACTACTTCCTCTGAAAAAGTTGCCCCTTAGGTCTCTTTTATATCTTTCTCCTCTCACCCTAAATCTTATTAAATTTGTTTTATTCCTGAGTCTGGATTCTCTGCTGCCACTTTCTTTCCCTCCAGTTTTATTTGTCTTCTTGCCATGATCCTATTCCTTTCTGTTCAGGGATATTTTCACCAATATTTCTCCACAAAATATTTTAGAAGATCACTGCAGGCCACAAATATTTTGATATTCTATGAGCAGGTAACTACAAAGTACCTCGAGGATAATGGAAAGAATGGAATCACCCCAAAGATGTGCCATTATTGTGTTGTCTATGCTACATGTTAGAATAAGGTCCATTCTACCTTGTTTGCAGATGTTTTGGACATCTGAAAAAATATAAGGCACTGTGACGCATAAGGAATGATCCTGTTCTCTAGAGTCAACCAGATACTTCTAACAAGCCGGAATTCTGAAGCTACCTGAATAAATTGGAGTCATAGCAGTTGCAGGATAAGTCTACAGCATTTATAAAGTCGTAAAACATTCTAATGTTTCACAAATTGTGGCATAGTTCCTTCGGAACTTTGTGGACTTGTTACAAAATGCAACATTCAGTTCAATTAAAAAAAACAATTGATTTGTTCTCAAGTTGTGAGTAACTGGTAACATTTATTGTCCACTCCTAGTTATCCCTAAGAATGTGTTTGTGATAACCTTTTGCATTCTGTGGTAAAGATTGGTTGTAAATTCTTGAATTTGAAGCAGTGACAATGAAAACAGGAAGGTGTGCAATTCACATTCATTGCCATGCAGCTGTCAGTCTTATCTTTCCAGGATACCAATGTTGTGGGTTTGTGGTGAAATAACGTCAGAGGCAAGCAACCAATCACCAATCACCCTTTATTTACAAATGCATAGCCTTTGTCAATAGCACTAAGTCAGGCATTTGACCTTCCAATATCCCTGATATTCATCCTTTCATGTTAGCCAAATCTCCCTGATTTGACCAGTTTAACAGCCCCAATCAGGGAACTCATATTCTATGAGGTCCAGTTGGCTGACCTTGTTACAATCACTACAGTGGCATTCTGCTGATGAAGACTTAGTGAGTTGCAGCAGGGCATTTCATGGTATACACAACAACTATAATGTGCTGGTGAAGAAGGAAATGACATTTGGGTGGTGGATAGTGTGCTTTGTGTTGGATGGTATCAAACTTCTTGACTGTTGTGGAACTTGCACCCATTCAGACAAATGGAGTTTATTCCATCATATTTCTGACATGCCTTGTAAGTGGTGAACAGTATTTAGGGAATTAGGAGGTAAGCTATTTGCTCTATCCATGTATTTATTAATCACATTCTTAATCTGTCCTACCACCTTCAATGACTTAAACACATTTACACTCAGTTCCTTCTGTTCCTGTAACTCCTTTGGTGTAGTTACTTCTACTTTGTACTGTCTGTTCATGTTTTTTCTACCAAAGTGTATTAGCTTGTACCTCCACTTTGAACTTCATCTGTCAACCTTCGATCCATTCTACTAACTTATCCATGTTCTTTTGAAGTTATCTACTAACCTCATCATCATCTTCAATTCCTCCAAGTTTTATATAATCCATAAACTTTGAAATTGTGCCCTGCGCACTGAGATCTAGGTCACAGAAGCAATTACCTTACAGCAGCCCCTTGGAAACATCAGAGATTTCATGCCCTGCTTTGGTATGCTTTCCTTTATTGGTCAAAGCATTGAGTATGGGAGTTGGGAGGTCATGTTGCAGCTGTACAGAACATTGGTTAGGCCGCTTTTGGAATATTGTGTGCAATTCTAGTCTCACTCCAATAGAAAAGATGTTGTGAAACTTGAAAGGGTTCAAACAAGATCTACAAGGATGTTACCAGGGTTGGAGGGTTTGAGCCACAGGGAGAAGCTGAATACGCTTGGGCTATTTTCCCTGGAGCATCAGAGGCTGAAGGGTGACCTTACAGAGGTTTATAAAATGATGAGGGGCCTGGCCAGGGTAAATAGACAAGCTCTTTCACTTGGGGTGCGAGAGTCTAGAATAGAGGGCATAGGTTTAGGGTGAGAGGAGAAAGATTTAAAAGGGACCTATGGAGCAACTTTTTCATGCAGAGGGTGGTGCGTGAATGGAATGAGCTGCCAGAGGAAGTGGTGAAGGCTGATAAAATGACAACATTTAAAAGGCATGGGTCTATGAATAAGAAGGGTTTAGAGGGACATGGGCCAGGTGCTGGCAAATGGGATTAGGATATCTGGTTGGCATGGACGTGTTGAACCGTAGGTCTGTTTCCATGCTGTACATCTCTATAACTCTAAATAGGGAGCTTTGAGCAGGGAACATAGCCCCTGTGGCCCAAAGGTCTTGCCATATGAATTTCCTGTTCAACCCTCCATCATTTGGATTTCTGTTTTTATTAGTTGGCGGCACCCTGAGATGTCTAGCCTATAGCATAGTAGGCTCTATAATGGACAGTGAGCTCACTGGCAGCCAATTAAGAGGCCTACTGTGATAAAATGGTCAATCTGGTCCTGTTGCTGGCAATATAGAAATCAGTTTTTGCCCGACAACTGGGATGCAAAAGATTGTGGTAAAATCATGCCAATTAAAGCAGGTGTCAGCCATTCTGCCTCTCAAACATGATATATTATTCTCTTAAAATTAAGATTTTGATCAGCTATGATCTGCCTATCTGCATTGATTCTGTCATGTTTAATACTGTTTAATGAACAAAAATCTTAATTTTGCAGCCATTCTACCTGCTTGGCTTGGATATCAGTGACCAAATTTCAAGAAAATCTTGGTAGAAATTATGGGATTATGATGAAGAAAAGGCAAAATATTGTCGATAGTGAGAATCTGGAAGATAAAACTAAGAATAGTGGAATTTCTTTTATATTCATCCAGGTGGTGTGGGCTCCTCTGATCGGGCTAATATTAATCGCAAATCCCTAATTTCCCTTGAGAAAATGGTAGTGAAGTGCCTTCTTGAACCTCTGCAGTTCCAAGGCTGGAAATTTTAGAATTTTGACCCAGTGACAGGAAAGGGAAGTCAATATATTTCCAAGTCTGGATGGTGAGCAGAATTTGCAAATGATGGTGTTCCCGTGTACCTACTATCCCACTACTTGGAATAATAGTGGCCATGGGTTTGGAAGTTGCTGTCTAAAGATCCTTGATGAATTTATGGACTGCATCTTATATATGGTAGACACAGCTGCTGTGTTGCATCAGTAGTGGGGGGAGTGATTGCAACAAATCCACAATCAGCAGGCTGCTTAATTCTGGATGGTATGAAACGTCTTGAGTGTTATTGGAGGTGTACTCATTCAGGCAAGTGGGGAGCATTCAAACACACTCATGACTTATGCTTATAGATGGACAGGTTTTGGGGAGTCGGGAGGTCAGTTACTCGCTGCAGTATTTCGAGCCTCTGACCTGCTCATGTAGCCACTGTGTTTATGTGGTGAGTCCAGTTGAGTTTCTGTCAATGGTAACCCCAAGGATATTGATACTGGGGGTGTCAGTGATGCTAACACCAATTAATATCAAAGGGAGACAGGAGATGGATTCCTAGCCCAAATTCAGTTTCTGATTAATAGCAACCCCAATATGTTGATAGTTGGGTACTCAATAATGACAATGCCATTGAATATCAAGAAGCAGTGGTTGGATTCTCTCTTATTTGAGATGGTCATTGTCTGGCACGACTGTTACTTAGCAGGTCTGACATTTTTGGAGAGAGAAAAATATGTGCCTTCATCAAAATATCGTAATCTTACAGATGATTATCAGGTTTTAAGCTAGTACAGAGAAAAGAAGGTGGGTGGGGAGTTGAGGCTAGAAGAAAGAACTATAGGGAAGGCCAGTGGTATGGAGAAAGGTAGGAGAGATTAAATGATCTACAACATCAATTAAAGCAAGGAAGCAAACCAAAATAATGAGAGTAGTACTTACAGTCCAAAATTATTGAACTCTCTCTGGAAAGTTGGACAAGTGCCTCATTGAAAGATGTGGTGCTGTTTCATAAGCTTCCATTGAGTCACATTTGTTTGGTCTATCCTTTGGCCTTTCAATACATGCCTTTACAATGCAAGTTCTGCGGCCTAGAACAAAATTACACTGCAATTTCCAGTTTCTAGATTAGCCACTGCTGTGGCAAAATAAAAAGTACAGACTTCAGTTAGGAGCATTCTACATGCAGATTCATATTTCAACAACAACTATTTGCATTTTAACATAGCAAAACATTCCAGTTAGTTTCATCGCAATGTTATCAAATTAAATTTGACTGTGAACTACACAGCAGATACGATATATGATTAATCGGTAGATTTTAAGGAGTGGCATAAAGAAAGATAGCAATATGGAGAGGATTGGAGAGGGAATTCCAGTATACAGAGCCTTGTCAGATGAAAGTGGAATATTAAATGACATTAATGGCAGAGTCATTAAGATCAGGGATATGCATGAGTCCTAATTGTGAAAAATGTTCAGCTCTTGAGTGTGAGGGGGAAGTGGGTTTGCAGGTTTAGAGGATGATCTTATAGGTAGGGAGGAATAAGACCATGGAAAGATTTGTAAACGTAATTGGGAGTTGTACAAACTAAGTATTGCTGAACTGGAAATCAATGTTGTTTAACAAGTACTGGAGTAAGGCATGAATGGGATTTGGTGTGATTTAGGATACAGGTTTCAAAGTTTTAGAATGTTTGGTAGATCAACTGGGAGAACTGTTTTATCACATAAAAAAAATTAGATAAACCCCATGATGTTGGCTGCTTTAAAATGTGTTTTGAAGCCTAAACTGATTACGCAAAAAGAGTTTTACTACAAGCATACCGTAGTTTGGGACATTATAATCTTTGACCTTTAACCATTATCAGTTTTATGGTTTTTTTTGTGCACTCATGCTTTACCTGTGCAGATTCCAATCCATATTATCCAACTTATTCCTTCATCCAAGTGTTTCATTTGCTATGGAAAGCTCTTTTCTAAGTTCAGTCAAAACTGTTCCTGCACAGAGTTAAGGGCCTTGTTTACTGAAAGTCAATAACCATAAAAGATATGATCACATTATGTCTTTGTTAAGATTGCTGTGCTAAATTGCTTTAGTTTATCGTTAACCATTGTCAGTGGCAATCAACCAGTCTAGTAATTGTGATGAACAAAAAAACTTTGTATGTATCTATCTTTAAAAGGCAGAGAATCTAAATTGGAATTCTTTTTGCCATGCCACTGCCATCATCATTATATTAATACAATATTTTGTGAGTGCCATGAGGCAGCACCAATCAGACTGTTCATTGACTGCACTCATCAGCATTGTACTAGCAAACTAAAATTACTTAAAGCTGGCCTGCACCTACTAAAACAGAGGGAAGGTGCATTGTGGTTGCTGGTGTGGACATAATTTAGAATAGTGCTGTGCAAGAAGCGAAAATGGCTGACCATAGGAGAGAGCATACATCAAGACTCTTGGACACTGGAGGTCAGTGGAAGATCTGGGCAATGGGAAGACATCTGAACATGTTATGAGAATGCAATGAGAACAGATTACCATGGAAGTACATGCCAATAGTTTATTTCTAAGCAGTTGAATGCAGTGCTGCAAGAAATTTAATGACCTCACACCCGTCGTCAACTCAGTAAACACATGTTAAGTTATTTCTTCCAAGCTGCATCATTAGCCACAGCCAATGCTTAATTCAGTACACCTCAATCAGTCGCATACCAACCATTTCAATTAATCATGATTCATTCCCAACATTCATATTTTTCACCTCACGCTGTCATATTTGGCAATGTTCAAAGTTACACACACACACACACACACACACTCAACTCATGCTTTACACATACAGCAAGTTTCAAGCATGATAACCACGTTGCTGAAACAGATTGCAGAAAACACTGGCGTACTTCCTTCTCTCTTGCAACCTGCAGCGGCAGGAACTAACCAGAGTGGGCAGGTGGACCACACATCATAAACTCTATGGAGGAAACAGTTCTGGCCAATCTTGGAAACACTTGCTCTGGTGAGGTTGTGTCTAGCAGCAAGCGTGAATCAAATATATGTGAAGGTGTTCTCAAATTGAATCGTCCCTTTCATCCTACTTTCTCTTCATTCCACAATCACTTGTGACTTACATGCTTCTGCGGCTGTACTTAATTTTCCTTCTCTCCTCATCAAGCATTTCATGTCTCCATCTTTCCTTTTAGATAAACAGAAATTGTGCTTGTTTATTCATTAATAGATTGTGATTTTGTTGATTAGGGCAGCATTTATTATCCATCCCTAACTGCCCTGGAAAGGTGAGGATACACACAGTGCTATTAGGAAGGGAGTTCC
This sequence comes from Chiloscyllium plagiosum, assembly GCF_004010195.1. Lineage (NCBI taxonomy): Eukaryota > Metazoa > Chordata > Chondrichthyes > Orectolobiformes > Hemiscylliidae > Chiloscyllium > Chiloscyllium plagiosum. The sequence goes on from NC_057718.1 coordinate 47,787,252, forward strand.
AGGATATTAATGCAGCAACAATGTAGCTATGGTGATGTATTTCCAAGTCAAGATAGTGTGTGGTTTGGAAGGGTACTTAGAGGTGCTAGTGTTCCTTTATATCTGGTCCCCTTGTACTCGTAGGTGGTAGAGTTCATGGGTTCGGAAGGTGCTGTTAGAGAAGCTTTGGTGATTTACTGCAGTGCATCTTGTAGATGGTATTTACTGCTGCTACAGTGCATTGATGGTAAAAAGAGTAAGTGTTGAAAGAGAGGCATGGAATGCCAGTCAAGTGGGCTGCTTTATCCCAGACAATGTAAAATTTCTTGAGTAATATAAGAGTTGCACTGATCCAGACTGGTGAAGAGTATTCCATCACATTCCTAACTTGTAGCTTGTAGATGGTGCATTGACATTGGGGAGATTGGAGTGAGTTGCTAGTCACAGAATTTGCAGTCTCTGACCTTATCTTGTAGTCACAATACAGTATTTATATGGCTGGTCCAGTTCCCCTCTGGTCAATGTTAACCCCAGGATGTTGATAGCAATTGTTTTGCCATTGAACATGAAAGGCCAATCATTAAGAGTTCTCTTGTTGAAAATGGTTTTTGCCTGGCACCTGTGTGGCACAAATTTTGCTTGCTACTTAGCAGCCCCAGCCTGAATGTTGTTCAGATCTTACTGTTTATGGACACAGACTGCTTCAGAATCTGTGTTGCTGCATACGTTACTGAATTTTATGCACTCATCAGCGAACATCCCCACTTCTGACCTTTTGATAGAGGACATATCAGCTGAAGATGTTTCAGTCTAGAACACTACCCTGAGAAACTCCTATAGTACTTGTAGATAATTGAATTCCAAAACCATAACTACCTTCCTTTTATGTTAGGTATTAGGCAAGAACTTCCAAAAGTTGATTGGGGCCAGATATTTGTCGGTAAAAGGATGATGGCTGGAAAGTGGGAAGCTTTCAGAAATGAGATAACAAGAGTCCAGAGATGGTATGTCCCTGTTAGGATGAAGGGCAAAGCTGGTAGATGTGCAGATGACTCGATGACCCTTCTTCAGAACCCCATGTCAGACCTACTAAGTTTCTCCAGCAAATTCTTCTTAAATTTCCAGCATCTGAAGTTCTTTATTTTAATTTATTCCTTTGAAAGCCTCACTCAATAGCACTGTCAACAGGCCTGATTGTCACTTTGAAGATAAAAGGTAAACTGATAGTACAATAAATGGTTGGGTTGGATTTAGCCTTTTTTTGGATTACCTGAGCAATTTTGCACATTGTTGGGAAGATGCCAGTTTTGTACCTGAACTATAACTGCTTGGTTAGGAGCATGCCTAGTTCTGGAACAATTTATTCAGTAGTATTGCCAGAAGGTTATCTGGGCCATAGCCTTTCAGTATTCATTGCCTTCAGCCATTGTTTGATGTCACACGGAGTGAATTGAAATGGTAGAAGACTGGTATCTATGATGCTGGTGACCTCGGGAGGAGGCTGAGATGGATCATCTACATGACATTTCTGGCTGAAGATTGTTGTGAATGCTCTCACTTTGTCTTTTGCATTGATGTGCAGGGCTCCCCCATCTTTGAGGATGTAATTACTTATGAATCTGCTTCTTCTGTTAATTGTTTATTGACCACTGTTAATTGTTTATTTGACCATGGACAGGACATCACATGTGGCAGGACATCACATCACTCTGATGTTGTTATCAGGTTGCTTAGCCCTGTCTTTTGCTGCTTCCAATGTTTTGGCATGGAAGTAGTCTTGTAGTACAGCTTTACAGAGTTGAAACTTTATTTTTAGCTGGTACTACTCCTGACATGCCTTACGGCACTCTTCATTAAACCAGGCATGTTTTCTCAGCTTGTTGGTAATTTTTGAGTGGGAAGTATGTGTGGCCATGAGGTTACAGATTGTGGTTGAATACAATTCTGCTGCTGCTGAAAACCTTTGGTGCCTCATGGATGCCCAATTTCAAGTTGCTAGATTGTGCAAAGTCTGTCAATTTGGCATGGTGGTAGTGCCACACAAGATGGGGGATATCATAAATGTGAAGGTCGGATTTGGATGTGAATATAGGAGGTATGGTTAGTAAATTTGCAGATGATACCAAAGTTGATGATGCAGTGGACAGCGAAGAACGTTACCTCAGGGCAGAATGTCACCTTGATCAGATGGCACTGGTTCCCCTGTATTCCATGTGATCTAATTTTGTTAACCAGTCTACCATGTGTAAGCTTGTCAAAAGCCAGATAGGTTTTTTATAAAATTGACTGTGGTTATATGTGGCCATCATTAAGCTTATTTTTTAATTCCAGATCTTTTTAACTTTGAATTCAAATTCTTTGTTGTGGTGGTGGGATTCAAATTCATTTCCCCAGAACACGAGGTTAGGATGTCAAGAAATAGCAGAGGAACTGGATATTGCAACAGTTACTGGCCCTAATAACATTCTGGTAAGAGTTATACAGATGTACAGCATGGAAACAACCTTCGGTTCAACTCGTCCATGCCGACCAGGTATCTTAAATTAAACTAATCCCATTTGCCAGCATTTGGCCCACATCCCTCTCCTTATCCCACATTCCTATTCATGGAGGTATTCAGATACCTTTTAAATGTTGTAATTGTACCAGCCTTCACCACTTCCTCTTCAGCTCATTCCGTACATGCACCATCCACCCTCTGCATGAAAATGTTGCCCATGAGGTCCCTTTTAAATCTTTCCCCTCTCACCTTAAACCTATGTCCCCTAGTTTTGGATTCACCCACCCTGGGGAAAATCTTTGACTATTCACCCTATCCAAGCCCCTCGTGATACTAAAAACCCCTGTAAATTCCCCCCTCAGCTTCTGACACTCCAGAGAAAATAACCTCTCCTTATAGCTAAATCCCTCCAATCCTGGCAACATCCTTGTAAGTTATTTCTGAACCTTTTCAAATTTAACACAAATCTTTCCTATAGCAAGAAGACCAGAACTGAAAACAGTATTCCAAAAGTGGCCTAAGCAATGTCCTGTACAGCCGCAGCATGACCTCCCAACTCCTATAGTCAATGCACTGATCAATAAAGGTGAGTGTACCAAATGTCTTCTTCACTACCTTACCTACCTGTGACTCCAGTTCCAAGGAACTGAACCTGCACTGCAAGATCCCTTTGTTCAGCAACACTCCCTAAGACCTTACATTCAGTATATAAGTCCTGCCCTGATTTGCCCTCCCAAAATGTAGCATCTCACATTTATCTAGAATAAACTCCATCAGCCACTCCTTGGCCCATCGGCCCATTTGATCAGGGTCCCATTCTACTCTGAGGTAACCTTCTTGGCATCCACTGCACCGCTAACTTTGGTATCATCTGCAAATTTACTAATCGTACCTCCTTATATTCACATCCAACTCATTTATGTAAATGACAAAAAAAACAGTGGACCCGGCATTAATCCCTGTGGCACACTGCTGGTCACAGGTCTCCAGTCCAAAAGGCAACCCTCCACCACCACCCTCTGTCTCCTACCTTCTAGCCAATTTTGTATTCAAATGGCTAGTTCTCCCTATATTCCTGTTAACCAGTCAACCATGTGGAATCTTGTCATATGCATTACTGAAGTCAATATAGACAACATTCAACGCTCTGCATTCATCGATCATCTTCGTAACTTGGTCTAAAACTCAATCAAGTTTAGTGAGCCACAATTTCCCATGCACAAAGCCACATTGACTATCCCAAATCATTCCTTGCCTTTCCAAATACATGTAAATCCTGTCTCTCAGAATCCCCTCCAGCAACATGATGTCAGGCTTACTGGTCTATAGTTCCCTATCTTTTCCTTACCACATTTCTTAAATAATGGCACCACATTAGCCAACCTGCAGTCTTCCGGTACCTTATCTGTGGTTATCAATGATGCAAATATCTCAGCGAGAGGCCCAGCAATTACTTACCTAGCTTCACACAAAGTTTTAGGGTACAATTGGAGGTGTAGTAGACAGCGAAGAAGGTTACCTCAGATTACAAGAGGATCTTGATCAGATGGGCCAATGGGCTGAGAAGTGGCAGATGGAGTTTAATTCAGATAAATGCGAGGTGCTGCATTTTGGGAAAGCAAATCTTAGCAGGACTTATACACCTTAATGGTATGGTCCTAGGGAGTGTTGCTGAACAAAGAGATCTTGGAGTGCAGGTTCATAGCTCCTTGAAAGTGGAGTCGCAGGTAGATAGGGTAGTGAAGAAGGCGTTTGGCATGCTTTCCTTTGTTGATCAGAGTACAGGAGTTGGGAGGTCATGTTGCGGCTGTACAATACATTGGTTAGGCCACTATTGGAATATTGCGTGCAATTCTGGTCTCCTACCTAACGGAAAGATGTTGTGAAACTTGAAAGGGTTCAGAAAGAATTTACAAGGATGTTGCCAGGGTTGGAGGATTTGAGTTATAGGGAGAGGCTGAACAGGCTTGGGCTGTTTCCCAAGGAGCTTTGGAGTCTGAAGTACCCCTTATAGAGGTTTACAAAATTATGAGGGGCATGTATAGGATAAATAGACAAAGTCTTTTCCCTCGGGTCGGGGAGTCCAGAACCAGAGGGCATAGGTTTAGGGTGAGAGGGGAAAGATATAAAAGAGACCTAAAGGGCAACGTTTTCACACAAAGGGTGGTATGTGAATGGAATGAGCTGCCAGAGGATGTGGTGGAGGTTGGTACAATTGCAAATTTAAAAGGCATTTGGACGAGTATATGAATAGGAAGGGTTTGGAGGGATATGGGCTGGGTGCTGGCAGGTGGGACTAGATTGGGTTTGGATATCTGGTCGGTATGGACAGGTTGGACTGAAGGGTCTGTTTCCATGCTGTACATCTCTATGACTCTATGACTCTATCTGATGTGGTCCCGGGGATTTGTCCATTTTTATGCATTTTAAGACGTCCAGCACCTCCTTCTTTGTAATATGGATATTTTTCAACATATCGCTATTTAGTTCCCCAAGTTCTCTAGCTTCCATATCCTTCTCCACAGTAAACACATATGCAAAATGACCATTTAATATCTCACCCATCTCCTCTGTTTCCACGCATTGGTAGTCTTGCTGATCTTGAAGGGGCCCTATCCCTCCCTAGTTACCCATTTGTCTTTTAATGTATTTGTAGAATCCCTTTGGATTCTCCTTTACCCTATTTGCCAAAATTATCTCATGTCTCCCTTTTTCCCTCCTATTTTCCCTCTTAAATGTACTCCTACTGATCTTATAATCCTTGAGGGATTCACTTGATCCCTGCTGTATATACCTGACATATGCTTCCTTCTTATTCTTGACCAAAACCTCAATTTCTCTAGTCATCTAGCATTCCTACATCTACCAACCTTGCTCTTCACCCTAACATGAACATATTGTCTCTTGACTCTTGTTATCTCAGTTTTGAAGGCCTCCCACTTGCCAGTTATCCCTGTCCCTACAAATATCCACCCCAATCAACTTACGAAAGTTCTTGCTGAATACTGTCAAAATTGACCGACTAAAGACAAACTCCACAGGTTGCTGTATTTTTAGCCAAGCTATTCCAAGACAGCTACAAAATGGGCATCTCTCCAACAATGTAATAAGTTGCCCAGATATATATCCTGCACATACAAAGCAGGACATATCCAACTCAGCCAATCACCTCCCCATTAGTAAAGTATGGAAGGGGTCATCCATATTGTTAGCAAGCAGCACTCACCTGGCAATAACCTGCTCACTGACATTCAGTTTTTCAATTCTTACTTTCATCTTTCGGACACGTTGGACCGAAGGGTTTGTTTCCATATTGTATATCTCTATGACTATGACTCTAATAATGAATTTTTCAAATATGATAAATTCTTACTATTATCAGAACAGATTTATGAATGCGACAGGATCACCGATATGGTAGTATCTAGTATGCAGGATACTTTCAGCTGATGCAGAGAATATAAGAGCAGGGAAGTTGTGCTAAATCTTTGCAAACACTGGTTTAGACTACAGCTGCAATACTCCATCTCTTTCTGATCAGCATATCATGCCAGAGAAAATGCAGCGAAGATTTACAAGGGTAAGTCTGGAGAACTCTAAGTCTGGAGAAAGATTGTGTAGGCTGGGATTGCTTTCTTTGGAACAGAGCAGGCTAAAAGGAGATTTAATTGAGGTCCATAAAATTGTGTGAGTCTAGTTGAAGTGGATTGGAAGAACCTGTTCCCTTTTGCAGAGACATCAATAAACAGGGACATAGATTTAAAGTAATTGACAGAAAAGTTAGAGGTAGGAGAATATTGTTCATCCAGAGGATGGTGGAGTCTGGCCTGAAATGATGGTAGAATCAGAAACCTTCAGTACTATTTTTAAAATATTAATTGAATATACAATTCAAGAGCCATTATCCCTACTGGGTTATGAACAACATCTGAAAAGTTAAAATAAGCTGGAGATATAATGGGTCTTTTGTGTTGTACATGTGTATGTTTTTATAATACAATTAAATCTGACATGAAATATTTGTTTAACGTCTCTCACGTTTCCTTATTCCCAATAGAATTTTCCTGTCTCATCTTCTAGGCAACCCAAGTTCCCTTTTGTTATTATCTTCCTGTTTACATACTTATAGAAGCTCCCAAAATCTATTTTTATATTTCTTTAGTTCTTTAGTTCTGGGATTTATATATTAAAGAACCGAAATGAGCAAACTCATTCTAAAAGATGAAAGCATTAATCTAGATTGATCATTTCAGCTGCATGACACTAATCTTTTGCTATAAATTCTTTGTCTTACGGTCCTGCTTCACAACCACCTGAAAAAGGAGCAGCGCTTTGAAAGCTGGTGCCTCCAAATAAACCTGTTGGATTATTACCTGGGGTTGTGTGATTTTCAACTTTCCCCACCCCAGTCCAACACGGGCTCCTCCAAATTATTTATATTTCTTGATTGTTTGCTAGAAAGAAGGGAATGGATTGGGATAAAAATCAGACTTGACAGTGGACATGCAAGGAGAGGGCGGAGTAACAGGAAATAAAAGCAGTTGTAACAGCAGATCTGCAGGGGAGTAATATAAACATCAAAAAAAGGAGGCCTGAGAAAAACCCTTTGAGAGAACAAGCAGTGATAGGTAAGGGAAGTCTGAGAGTAGATATGCAGGACACTAAGCAGAACAACAATACGTAATACTGGACCAAAGAGCAGAACAGCAGGAGATTGAGTGAACAGCAGGAGGTTGAGGGGGCTAGTGAAAGATCGTAAGATATAGGAGCAGAAATTAGGCCATTCAGCCCACCAAGTCGTTTCTGTCATTCAATCATGGCTGACCAGTTTCTCAACTCCGTTCTCCCACTTTCTCCCCGTAACCCTTGATCCCTTTGGAAATCAAGAACCTATCATCTCAGTCTTAAATATACTCAATGAGCTGGCCTCCACAGCCTTCTGTGGCAATGAATTCTATAGATTCACCACTCTCTAGCTGAAGAAGTTTCTCCTTATCTCCATTCTAAAATGTCTTCCCTTTACTCTAAGGCTATGCCCTCAGATCCTAGTCTCTCCTACAAATGGAAACATTTACTTTGTCCAGCCATTCAGTATTCTGTATGTTTCAATTAGATCCCTCCTCATCCTTCTAAACTCCATCGAGTATAAACCCAGAGGCCTCAAAGGTTCCTCATATGTTAAGCTTTTGATTCCTGGGACTTTCTTGTGAACTTCCTCTGAACACACTCCAGGGCAGTTCATCCTTTCTGAGATATGAGGCCCAAATCTGCACACAATACTCCAAATTTGTAGGGGAGCAGAGGTAATGTTTCAATGTTTCCACTAAGTTCTGAGTACTTAGCTCAAGGAAGAACTGGTTAGATTTTGGACAAAATCATAGATCCGTTTTAAAAATATTTGTTAATATTGGGATATGGAGCAAACTGACTTTTTTTTTAGGATTGTTTACTGTGTTATGGATAGTCTCTCAGCTGCTGTGTTGGAAATTGTCACAACTGTCAAATGTCAGCAGAGTTTTCCCAGTAGTTTGCTGAATGTGGATTAACTTGAAGCTTCCTCAGTGAAATAGAAGCTGTTAATAAAAAACATCTTTGTATTTTTAGCTTTTGTGATAGAAGGACTCTAATACTGTTGTCATTGTTTTTGGATGATTTTAAAAAGAGAGATAGATTGATGTGGGTTAGTTCTATGAAGCCTTTTGAAAAGAAAGGATCAGCAAGTTATTCTGATGCAATAACCTAATTCCAGCATTGCTCAAAAAGTGCAAGACTGCAGACCATTCTGATGTTAATAGATTGATGTTTATACTTTTGAGCTTATGACAAGCAATGAAAACACATTAAAGCCATTAACTTTATTTCCATTTCAGTTCAGAAGCACCAAAGATTGAGTTCTGAAACAAGTCTTTCAGTTCAGTTCAGAAAACATCTGACTTCATTTTAGAAGTAAGTTTCAGTTTCTCTTCATGTAGGAGTTTTTCTTTTTAGTTCAGTTCAAGGGAAGCAAGCCAATTGCCTGAGTATAAGTATCTAGTTTGAGAACCTTCAGGCCAAGCGAGTTTGGATTGAAATCTATACATTGTTAAAGTTGAAAAAGGTTTGGCCCTCAAATTTGTGAAATGTTTTTGACAACAGACTTACAGAGGAAACCTAAAACTATCTCCATAATCCTTGGGAAAGAACCTGGAAGGAGTCATTTAAGTAGAAACCTGAAGGGTTGAGATACCTGTGGACTTGAGTCTGTGTAATGGATATTGCAGGGAAACAGGCTGAAATTTGGATTTGATGTTTCTTTTAAGATCATTTGAACTGTTTATATATACATATTTATTTTCTTTCTTTTGAGTAATAGATTTATGTTCTCTTGTAATAGAGCATATGCAGCTTTTGTGAAATCTTTCACTGACTAACTGCCATTTCAACTAAATAAATAAAATAAAAGATTTATCAAGCCAGATTTGACTCTGGGTTCTGACTTGTCCAGAAGTGCCATCAGCTGGGATCATAACACAGTATAGTTAATGAGCATCATCCAAACAGGGAAAAAAAACATGAGAAAGAGCTGTGTAATTGTGATAACATTGACTTAACACAGCACGGCACAAGTATGCACTCTACTGAAGGCTCTCAACATGTATTTATCTAAGAACAAAAATAATTAATTGAAAACTACTTTTAACTAATTAAAGGAGACAGAGGTATAAGAAAAATGAACAGCACAGCCAGGAAAAGTAAATCACAAAGTTATGTCACAGCTTGAGATGAGATGGCGACGTAAAATTTACAGATGAACAATTACATTAACTTACATGTAATTTTACCTAGATCAAGAAATCAGTTTAAAAAGTAAAAATAAGCCAAATTGAATGAGAGGTCCTTAAGTAAAGGTGCATGAGTGTGAGAGAGAGAGGTATTGAAAACACACAAAACCGTTTTCAAGAGTGTTCTGATTGTAGTTAATGAATGTTTTTTTTTAAAACAAGATTATTTGTTTATTCATGATTTGCACTTGTGTCTGAGAGCTAGTTGATAGCTTGTTCCTAGGATAGTTATTGGTGCTCAGGCAGAGAGGAAATAGGCGACCGGAGGCAACAAATGAAAATTGGGCAGATAATGTTGCACTGAATCCCAAGTGAATCTTACCCACTGACCAATATTCAGTTCTGATATTAGTAAGAATGATTGTTCTTTTGGGAAGAGCAATCAGAGCCAAATCCATGCCATCACAGATCACTCAGCTGTATGGGGGAGAAGGGTGGGGGGAGCATGGCAGACTAAAGACTGGTAAAGCAATTGTAATGAGAAGGAGGGGCATGACAGGAGGAAGAGAAGAATAGCAACACTAACAGAGGGAGGACTAACATAGCAAGAGGAAGACGGGGAAAGACAATGGTGAAGGAAGGGGAGGGGACACAAGAGAAGGCAAACTGGATGAGCAACATTGAGAGGAGATTCTATAATTCAGGCGAAAGATGAGCGATACTGATGCTGGACTGTAATTCCACGATGTGTTATCTCTCAAGTGCCAGGGTCAAGGATGTCACTGAAGGGCCGCAGAGCACTATGAAGGGGAAGGATGAATAGCCAGACACTATGGTTCATATTGTTCATGTGGCTCATATTGTTTTCAGCAACATTGGTGAGGGATAGGATCTTGTGGGGTTTGGAAGGAAATGAGCAAGCAGAACGTAAAAGGTTTTGAGAGGACTGGCAAGGACTGCAAGATAGGCTGTCATCATTGAGAAAACGGCCTGAAAAGAGTGTGAGGGGGTTGTTTTCACTGGGAACTGCCTCCTGTAATTGGATCTTTATTCAGTACAGGAAAAGAATGCAATTGGTGAGTACTGGTAAATTTATCTATGTAATAAAGTTTAAAGTTACAGGATGATAGGTCAGTTTGGTCACATGGAGTATATATCTTGTAGTAAGTGAAGTCATGACCACCACATAGGTCCCAAATATATTTGCAGGAAATGTTATTGGCAACACAAGCTTGAGCTGTGGTTTTTGAAACTTGAAAATGGCAACTTGAGTTATTATTATGCATCCACAAAGCCAAAGACTGTGGACAGTATGTTTGGTGAGGTGGTTATATCACAGGTGAGAAGCTTACAGGCAACAAGCAAATGATTGACCACTAAGCAGTGAGTGCAAGAATCTCTTGAGTCTGCCTAACTTGCTAATCTTGCATACTTGTGAGGGTGATATTTTCTCAGGAGCACGTATCCAGAACTCAGATGACACCATGTGCAGCTCAAATGTCTAGTGATCAGGAAGAAGAACAGAAGAAGAATGGGAGAATCCATCATCATGACATCACACAGGCATTTCTGCAGCTGTCAACCTTTTCCATCTTTGATATAAAGGAAGTTACAGAGCAAATGTAGTAATCTGTAACTCTGTAATTGCAGTGCAATAATTCTGCAGGTAATTAGCCAAAGACTGCAGTCTACATTCGTGCCAAGGACTTAAATAGGGATAAAGTCCTGAAAGCAGATTTATGGGAGCTATGTAGGAAATTAAAAAGCAGGACATCTAAAGCAGTAGATTTCAGATTACGCCCAGTCCCATATGCTAGACGTGTAAAGTAGGATAATTAAGTGAGTGAAGATGTAGATGGGTAATAGTGGAGGAGGGTGGATATCAGATTTCTGGTGTATTGGGATCAGTTCTGGGGAAGACGGGTCCTGTATAAACCAGTCAGTCTATATTTTAACATATTAGGGATATATTATCTTGCAGGGAGATTTGCTCGTGCTGTTGGGGAGGATTTACAATAGCTTGGCAGGGATATGGGAACCTGAGGGCAAATTCAGAGCAGGGAATGGAAGGTAGAAATGTGACACAAAACTCAGACAGAGTAAACAGAGGTTGAAAAATACAGTACAGGAAATTGGCAGTATATCTAAAGCTAGTGAGCTGAAGCAGAATGAGACATGTCTCTGATAGGTAGATACAGTTAGGTAAGGAAAACCTTTTGTGGGCGTGGTATTGAATAAAAGAGCAGGGATGTAATGATGTAACTATAAAATATACTGGTGAGACCACAGCTGGACTTTTGCATTCAGTTCTGGTCACCACATTTCAAGAAGGACCAATTGCTCAGAAGACAGTATAGAGGAGATTTACAAGAATGTTGATAGAGCTTGAAAATTGCAGCTGCGAGGAAAGATTGAATAGCTGAAAGTTGATTATCAAGATGTACAAAATAATGAAGGAATAGATGGATTTCCTCTAATGGAGAGGTCAGTTACAAAGTGGATTTAAGGTGAGGAGAAGGATTAGAGGGGACTGGAAGAAACCTTTTTACACTAAGATGTGTCTTGAATTCATTGTGCAGTTTGTGATTAAGTGGCAAGCCCTCAATTCATTTAAAAAGAACCTGGATCTGGCATGAAGCCCTGCAATGCTATGGTCCAGGTACTAGTAAGTGGGATTAGAATGAGCAGCTGGTTTATTCAGCCAGCACAGATATGATGGACTGAACTGTGGACCTTTTCTATGATTCTAACTTTTGGATTGCTCCCCATGCATCCTGTTTCTGAGTATAACAATAGTGGAGAGTTGGTAAATGATTGTCAATAGAGTAGGATGGAGGAGTTTAGATTTATGGAGCATTGAAGGTTGCTTTGAAGGAAAATTGGGGCCAGTGCCCTCTATGGTGGTTTGCTAGTGGTAAAGAAGAGGTGGGGATGCAAGAAAGGAACAAAGTAGTCGATTATCCACTGCGGTAGATAAAAGGACTGGGCTGGGGCAGCACAAATCTAAGAAAAAGTATGGTATTATTGGGACCAGAGTAGAGTCACAGAGATGTACAGCACGGAAACAGACCTTTCAGTCCAACCAGATATCCCAACCCAATCTAATCCCACCCGCCAGCACCCAGCCTATATCCCTTCAAACCCTTCCTATTCATATACCCATCCAAATACCTCTTAAATGTTGCAATTGTACTAGCCTCCACGACTTCCTCTGGCAGCTCATTCCATACACGTACCACCCTCTGTGTGAAAAAGTTGCCCCTTAGTTCCTTTTTATACCTTTCCGCTCTCACCTTAAACCTAAACCCTCTAGTTCTGGACTCCCCGACCCGAAGGTAAAGACTTTGTCAATTTATCCCATCCATGCCCCTCATGATTTTGTAAACCTCTATATGGTCACCTCTCAGCCTCTGGCACTCCAGGGAAAACAGCCCCAGCCTGTTCAGCCTCTCCGTATAGCTCAAGTCCTCCAACCCTGGCAACATCCTTGTAAACCTTTTTTGAACTCTTTAAAGTTTCACAACATCTTTCCAATAGGAAGGAGGCCAGAATTGCACACAATATTCTAATAATGGCCTAACCAATGTCCTGTACAGCCGCAACATGACCTTTCAATTCCTGTGCTCAATACTCTGACCAATAAAGGAAAGCATATCAAAAGCCTTCATCACTATCCTATCTACTTTGAAGGAGCTATGAACCTGCACTCCAAGGTCTCTTTGTTCAGTAACACTCTCTAGGACCTTACCATTAAGTGTATAAGTCCTGCTAAGATTTGCCTTCTCAAAATGCAGCACCTCGCATTTATCTAAATTAAACCCCATCTGCCACCTCTCAGCCCATTGGCTCATCTGATCAAGCTCCCATTGAAATCTGAGGTAACCTTCTTCGCTGTCCACTACACCTCCAATTTTGGTGTCATCTGCAAACTTACTAATATACCTCTTATGCTCACATCCAAATCATTTACTTAAATGATGAAACGTAGTGGACCCAGCACTGATCCTTGTGGCACTCCACTGGTCACAGGCCTCCAGTCTGAAAAACAACCCTCCACCACCACCCTCTATCTTCTAAGTTTGAGCCAGTTCTCTATCCAAATGGCTAATTCTCCCTGTATTCCGTGAGATATAACCTTGTTAACCAGTCTCCCATTGGGAATCTTGTCAAATGCCTTACTGAAGGCCATATATATCGCATCTACCGCTCTGCCCTCAGCAATCCTCGATGTTATTTCTTCAAAAACTCAATCAGGTTTCTGAGACATGATTTCCCATGCACAAAGCTATGTTGACTATCCCTAATCAGTCCTTGCCTTTCCAAATACATGTACATCCTTCAGGATTCCCTCCAACAACTTGTCCACCACCAACGTCGGGCTCACTGGTCTATAGTTCCCTGGCTTGTGGATATAGGTTTGCTCGCTGAGCTGAAAGGTACATTTCCAGATATTTCATCACCCTACGAGGTGACATCTTCAGTGGGCCTTCGGGCGAAGCACTGTTGATAATTCCTGCTTTCTATTTATATATTTGGGTTTCTTTGGGTTGGTGATGTCATTTCCTGTGGTGATATCTTTCCTGTGGTGGTGTCATTTCCTGTTCTTTTTCTCAGGGGGTGGTAGATGGGGTCTAACTCAACGTGTTTGTTGATAGCATTCCAACCGGAACTCTATGCTTCTAGGAATTCTTGTGCGTATCTCTTTTTGATTTGTCCTAGGATGGATGTGTTGTTCCAGTCGAAGTTGTGTCCTTCCTCATCTGTATGTAAGGATACTAGTGAGAGAGGTTCATGTTGTTTTGTGGCTAGTTGATGTTCATGTATCCTGGTGGCAAACAAATAAATAGAAAGCAGGAATTATCAACAGTGCTTTGCCCGGAGGCCCACTGAAGACGTCACCTAGTCGGGTGACGAAACGTCTGGAAATGAATCTTCCAGCTCAGTGAGCAAACCTACATCCAGAATCTCAAACTGAGCCACAAATCTTCTCAAAACTCGCTTCCCTGGCTTGTCCTTACCACCTTTTTTAAACAGTGGCACCACGTTAGCCAACCTCCAGTCTTCCGACCTCACATGTGAATATCGATGTTACAAATATTTCAGTAAGAGGCCCAGCAATCACTTCCCACAGAGTTCTAGGGTACACCTGATCAGGTCCTGGGGATTTTTATGTGTTTCAAGACATCCAGCACTTCCTCCTCTGTAGTATGGACATTTTTCAAAATGTCACCATCTATTTCCCTACATTCTATATCTTCCAAATCCTTTTCCACAGAAAATACTGATGCAAAACACTCGTTCAGTATCTCCTCCGTTTTCTGTGGCTTCACACAAGGGCTGCCTTGCTGATCTTTGAGGGGCCCTATTCTCTCCCTAGTTACCCTTTTGTCATTAATGTATTTGTAAAAACTCTTTGGATTCTCATTAACTCTATTTGCCAAAGCTATCTCATGTCCCCTTTTTGCCCTCCTGATTTCCCTCTTAAGTATACTCCTACTACCTTTTGACTCTTCTAAGGATTCACATGATCTATCCTGTCTATACCTGTCAATGCTTCCTTCTTTTTCTTAACCAAACCCTCAATTTCTTTAGTCATCCAGCATTATCTATACCTACCAGCCTTTCCTTTCACCACAACAGGAATATACTTTCTCTGGACTCCCGTTATCTCATTTCTGAAGGCTTCCCATTTTCCAGCCGTCCTTTTACCTGCAAACATTTGTCCCCAGTCAGCTTTTAAAAGTTCTTGCCTAATATTGTCAAAATTGGCCTTTCTTCAATTTAGAACTACAACTTTTAGATCTGGTCTATCCTTTCCCATCAATTATTGTCACTGGCCCAAAAGTGCTCCCCTGCTGACACCTATGTCACCTGCCCTACCTTATTTCCCAAGAGTAGGTCAAGTTTTGCACCTTCTCTAGTAGGTACATCCACATGCTGAAACAGAAAATTTTCTTGTACACACTTAACAAATTCCTCTCCATCTAAATCCTTAACACTCTGGCAGTCCTAGTCTATGTTTGGAAAGTTAAAATCCCCTACCATAACCACCCAATTACTCTTATAGATAACTGAGATCTCCTTATAAATTTGTTTATCAATTTCCCGCTGACTATTACGGGGTCTATAATACAATCCCGTAAGGTGATCATTACCTTTCTTATTTCTTAGTTCTGCCCAAATAACTTCCCTGGATGTATTTCTGGGAATATCCTCCCTCAGCACAGCTGAAATGCTATCCCTTATCAAAAACGCCACTCCCCCTCCTCTCTTGCCTCCCTTTCTATCCTTCCTGTAGCATTTGTCTCCTGGAACATTAAACTGTCAGTCCTGTCCATTGCTGAGCCATGTTTCTGTAATTGCTATGATATCCCAGTCCTATGTTTCTAACCATGCCCTGAGTTCACCTGCCTTCCCTGTTAGGCCTCTTGCATTGAAGTAAATGCAGTTTAATTTATCAGTCCTACCTCATTGTCTGCTTTGTTCCTGCCTGCTCAGACTATTTGACATGCTTCTGTTCTCAACTCTACCAGTGTCAGATTGATTGCTTTCCTCAGTATCTCCCTGGGTCTCAACTCGCCTCCCCCCCCCCCCCCCCCCATCCCCTGCCCAACCTTACTAATTTAAATCTTCCTGAGCAGCTCTAGCAAATCTCCCTGCCAGTACATTAGTCCCCTTCCAATTTAGGTGCAATCCGTCCTTCTTGTACAGGTCATGTATACCCCAAAAGAGATTCCAGTGATCCAAAAATGTGAGTCCTTCTCCCATACACCAGCTCCTCAGCCATGCATTCATCTGCTCTATCCTCCTATTGTGCCCTCACTAGTTTGTAGCACCAGGAGTAATGCAAATATTACTACTCACGAGAATCTCTCTTTCTGCCTAACTCTCTGTAATCTCCCTTCAGAATCTCAACCTTTTCTCTTCCTTTGTCATTGTTTCCAATGCGTACAATGACCTCTCTCCCCCTTGAGAAATTCTGCACCCTCTCTGAGACATCCTTGATCCTGGCACCAGGGAAGCAACACACCATTCTGCTTTTTCACTCCTGGCCACAGAAATGTGTGTCTGTACCTCGGACTAGAGAATCCCCTAACACAATTGATCTCTTGGAACTCGACGTACCCCTCATTGCATTAGAGCCAGTCTCAATACCAGAAACTTGGCAGTTCGTGCTACGAGAATCCATCACTCCCTACATTTTCCAAAACAGCATACGTCTTTGAAATGGAGATAGCCACAGAAGACTCCTGCCTAACTGCCTACCTCTCTTACCTTTCCTGGAGTTAACCCATCGATGTGACTTTTCTCTCTTCCTATCCATCCATCACACCCCCTAGCTCTTTTAAGAGGGAATGCAGTAGATTCTAAATTAGGCTTACACCACATGCATGTCAGTTAAAGTAGTGTGGTAAGAAAGACTGGTGAGCATGCAGAAACACATAGCCACTTGCAAATATTACATCCTAGTGATAATGACAACCTTGCTCAAGGAAAGTTAAAAATCACACAACACCAGGTTATAGTCCAACAGGTTTAATTGGAAGCACACTAGCTTTCAGAGCGACGCTCCTTCATCAGGTGATTTTTAACTTTGTACACCCCAG
This sequence comes from Chiloscyllium plagiosum, assembly GCF_004010195.1. Classification (NCBI taxonomy): domain Eukaryota; kingdom Metazoa; phylum Chordata; class Chondrichthyes; order Orectolobiformes; family Hemiscylliidae; genus Chiloscyllium; species Chiloscyllium plagiosum. The sequence goes on from NC_057718.1 coordinate 47,804,099, forward strand.
TCCAACACCGGCATCTCCGAATCATTGCTCAAGGAAAGGCTGACTGGTTACTTAATACGTATGGAAAGAAGATAGTCAGGAAAAGTAGGGAAGCAAAGTGACAGCAAAGTATGAAAATGATAGAGTAATGATAATAGGGCACTTTAATTATTCGTCGAATATAAACTGGGACAGTAACAGTGTAAATTCCAAAGAAGAGATCAAGCCCAGTGAGGAAGTAGGCATTCATGGATCTTGTTCTTGGTAATAAGGTACTGTCGAGTGAGTCAATTCTCATTGTGGGTGAACATTTAGGGAACAATAATCATAATACCGAGTAGTTTTACGTTAGCTATAGAAAAGTGCCAGGAGTAAAATTAGTTAATTGGAGGATGGTCAATTTCAGTGAGCTAAGAATGAATCTGGTCCAGATAAATTGGAATGAAAGTTAGGCAGCCAAAATTGGGACAGAACAATTAGTTGCCTTTGAGGAATATATAGTGCAGATGCAATCAAGGTACATTCTCACAATCGGATAAAAGAGATGTTGGTCAAATCTAATGATCACTAAATGACAAAACAGAGATTAAGTTTAAAATAAAGGGAGATACTAATTTTATTGATAATACAAGTGAAACCAGGTTGAAGGTAGAAATTGCCTGAAGAATGTGAACCTAGAAATGAATGTAAAGTGAGAGTATGAAAAGAAACTGGCAGATGATGCTAAAAAGAACTTCAGCATGATATGTGGATATATAGAGAGCAAAAGGGGAGTAAAAGGATCAATTTGGGGACTGGGGTTCTGCAAGGAGAACTTAATGACAGGATATTTGATAGAGAAGTTCAAAATCATGGTCAGGCTTTTGCATTTTAGTAAAATTAATAAAACTTAAATTGCACTGTACATAGTCTGAGTGATGTAAAATATTAATTTGATAGAGGGTAATTTGTGAAGCATGTTCAAGAAAATGTTTTGATTCAGTATCTGGATTTATCTAGTAGAGAAGGTGCAAAGCTCTTGGGAAATAAGGCAGGGCGGGGGACTGAGGTGTCAGTGGGGGAGCACTTTGGGGCCAGTGACCATAATTCTATTAGTTTTAAAATAGTGATGGAAAAGTATAGACCAGATCTAAAAGTTGTAGTTCTAAATTGGAGAAAGGCCAATTTTGACAGTATTAGGCAAGAACTTTTAAAAGCTGATTGTGGGTGAATGTTCAAAGGTAAAAGGGACAGCTGGAAAATGGGAAGCCTTCAGAAATGAGATAACGAAGTGCAGAGACAGTATATTCCTGTTGTGGTGAAAGGAAAGGCTGGTAGGTATAGATAATGGTTGATGACTAAAGAAACTGAGGGTTTGGTTAAGGAAAGGAAGCATATGTCAGGTATAGACAGGATAGCTCAAGTGAATCCTTAGAAGAGTATAAAGGTAGTAGTAACTAGGGAGAGAATAGGGCCCCTCAAAGATTAGCAAGGTGGCCTTTGTGTGGAGCTGCAGGAGATGGGGGAAATACTAAATGAGTATTTTGCATCAGTGTTTACTGTGGAAAGGGACATGAAAGATATAGAATGTAGGGAAATAGATGGTGACATCTTGCAAAATGTCCAGATTACAGAGGAGGAAGTGCTGGATGTCTTGAAACGCATAAAAGTGGATAAATCCCCAGGACCTGATCAGGTGTACTCATGTACTCTGTCGAAAGCTAGGGAAATGATTTCTGGGCCTCATTGAGATTTTTCTATCATCAATAATCACAGGTGAAGTGCTGGAAGACTGGAGGTTGGCAAACATGGTGCCCCTATTTAAGAAAGGTGGTAAGGACAAGCCAGGGAACTATAGATCAGTGATCCTGACGTTGGCGGTGGGCAAGTTGTTGGAGAGAATCCTGAGGTACAGAATGTACATGTATTTGGAAAGGCAACATGGCTTTGTGCGTGGGAAATCATGTCTCAGAAACTTGAGTTTTTTGAAGAATTGACAAAGAGACTTGATGAGGGCAGAGCAGTAGATGCGATCTATGTGGACTTCAAAAAGGCGTTCAACAAGGTTCCCCATGAGACACTGGTTAGCAAGGTTAGATCTCATGGAATACAGGGAGAACTGGCCATTTGAATATAGAACTGGCTCGAAGGTAGAAGACAGAGGGTGGTGGTGGAGGGTTGTTTTTCAGACTGGAGGCCTGTGACCAGTGGAGTGCCACAAGGATCAGTGCTGGGTCCACTACTTCTCGTCATTTATATTAATGATTGGAAATATGAACTTAAGAGGTATTGTTAGTAAGTTTGCAGATGACATCAAAATTGGAGGTGTAGTGGACAGTGAAGAGGGTTACCTCGGATTATAATGGGATCTTGATCAGATGAGCTAATGGGCTGAGGAGTGGCAGATGGAGTTTAATTTAGATAGATGCGAGGTGCTAACTTTTTGGAAAGCAAATCTTAGCAGGACTTATACACTCAATGGTGACGTCCGAGGGAGTATTGCTGAACAAAGAGATCTTGGAGAGCAGGTTCATTGTTCATTGAAATTGGAGTCACAGGTAGATAGGATAGTGAAGGCGGCGTTTGGTATGCTTTCTTTTATTGGTCAGAGCATTGAGTACAGGAGTTGAGAGGTCATGTTGCGGCTGTACAGGACATTGATTAGGCCACTTTGGAATATTGTGTGCAATACGGTCTCTTTCCTATCAGAAGGATGTCATGAAACTTGAAAGGGTTCAGAAAACGTTCACAAGGATGTTTCTAGGGTTGTTGGATTTGAGCTATTGGGAGAGGTTGAATAGCCTGGGGCTGTTTTCCCCTACAGCGTCGGTAGCTGAGGGGTGACCTTACAGAGGTTTATAAAATCATAAGGGGCATGGATAGGGTAAATATACAAGGTATTTTCCCTGGGGTGGGGGAGTACGAAACTAGAGGGCATAGGTTAGGATGTGAAGGAAACGTATAAAAGAGACATAAGGGGCATTGAGTATTAAAGATCATTTGGATCCAGTGTAATCAGGAGTGCTGGGGAAAAGAAATTATCTTAAAATATAGTGAACAAAATGATAAGAAATAGGAATAGAAGTAGGCAGTTCAGCCACTCAAGCCTGGCCTGCTATTCAATGGGATCATGGCTGATCAAATATTTCTTATGTACACCATCTTGTCCTTGTCCCACTATCCTCCATTTCTGTAATGATCAGGAATGTATCTGAGCCTTGAATATATACAAGGACTCTGCCCCCATAGTTCTCTGTGGCAAGAAGTTCCAAAGACCCTCAACCCTCTGAGGGAAGAAATTCCTTATCTCAGCATCCCTTAATTTTGAGATTATGTCTCCCATGGGGGGAACATCCTCTCAGCATTTACCCTGCCAAGATCCTTAAGAGCTTTCTATGCATTCTTCTAAATTCCAATAAGTAGATTCCCAAGTTGTTTAACCTTTGCTCATAAGGCAATCCCTCCATTCTGGGTATCAGGTTAGTGATCCTTCCCTAAACTGCCTGCGATGAATTGATATCCCTCCGTAAATAAAGGAACCAAAACTGCTCACAGTAGTCCAGATGCAGACTGACGAGCACCTTGTACAATTACAGTAAGACATCCCTACTCTTGTACTTCAACTCCTTTGAAATAAGGCCAACATTCCATTAACCTTCCGAATTACCTGCTCCTCCTGTGTACTAGCCTTCTGTGTTTTGTGCACAATAGAAGATATATAAATATTTAACTGTTGAGGAACTGTTTAGTTAGTTGGTTTGGGAGAATCAGTGGTTAGGAAAGGCAGATTCTTTGTTTGAAAACTTTCCACCAAAAAGTCATGATTTGGAGGTGCCGGTGTTGGACTGGGGTGTACAAAGTTAAAAATCACACAACACCAGGTTATAGTCCAACTGGTTTAATTGGAAGCACACTAGCTTTCGGAGCGACGCTCCTTCATCAGGTGATAGATCGAGCCCTCCACTATCACCTGATGAAGGAACGTCGCTCCGAAAGCTAGTGTGCTTCCAATTAAACCTGTTGGACTATAACCTGGTGTTGTGTGATTTTTAACTTTTTCCACCAAAAAGACATTGTGGGAAGTTAGGGAAGAAATTGCAAGGCCTCCAGCAGACATATCAGCTACAGCCACGGGTGAGGTGCTGGAGGATGGAAGGGTGGCTAATGTTTTGCCTTTATTTAAGAAAAGCTAAAGAACTATAGGCCTGTGAGTTTTACATTAGTGATGGGTTAAGTTATTGGAAGGGATTCTGAGAGATAGGATTTATATGCATTTGGAGAGGAAAGGACTGAATAGGGATAGTCAGCATGGCTGTGGGTGTGGGAAATAGTATTTCTCAAACTTGATTGCGTTTTTTGAGGATGGAACCACAAAGACTGATGAGGGCAGAGTGGTGGACGTTGTCTACATGGACATTAGAATAAGCCTTTGACAAGCTTCCCTATGGTAGACTAATAGTAAAGTTACATACAGGGGATTCAGGGACAGCTTGCCAATCACATACAAAATTGGCTTGACGGTAGGAAACAGAGATTGTTGGTGGAGGGTTGTTTTTCAGACTAAGTTTGTGACCAGCCGTGTTCCACATGGATCAGTGCTGGCTCCGCTCTTGTTTGTCACTTATTTAAACGATTTGGATGAGAATTTAGGAGGCATATTTAGCAAGTTTGCAGTTGACACCAAAATTGGTGGTATAATCGATAGTGAAGAAGCTTATCTAAGACTACAAAGAGTTCTTGATCAGATCAATGGGCTAAGGAGTGGTAGATGAAGTTTAAGTTGGATAAACGTGAGGTATTGCATTTTGCTAAAACAAACAAAGGCAGGACTTATACTGGGAAGTCTTGTACAACAGAGGGACCTAGGGGTTCAGGTACATAGTTCTTTGAAAGTTGAAACATAGGTAGACAGGGTGGTTAAGAAGGCATTTCGCTCACTTGCCTTCATTGCTCAGACGATTGAGTATAGGAGTTAAGACATCATGTTGAGATTGTATAGGAAGGCCACTTTTGGAGTATTGTGTTGAGTACGGATTGCACTGTTACAGGAAGGATATTATTAAATTGGAGAGGGTTCAGAAAACATTTACTAGGATGTTGCTGAGACTGGAGGGTTTGAGTTATAAGAACAGGGTGGGACCTTTTCACTGGAGTGTAGGAGGTTGAAGGGTGACCTTATAGAGGTTTATAAAATCATGAGGGGCATAGAAAAGGCGAATAGCAAAGATCTTTTCTCCAGCTGGTTGAGTTCAAAACTAGGGGGAGGATTTTAAGGTAAGAGGAGAAAGATTTAAAAGGGACAACTTTATCCACTGAGAGTGGTTTGCATATAGAATGAACTGCCAGAGGAAGTGGTAGATGCAGATCCAGGCGTAGTTACAACATTTAAAAGACATTTGGATAGGTACATGAATAGGAAAGCTTTCAAGGGATATGGACCAAACACTGGGAAATGAGACTAATGAATGAATTGGACCTAAGGGTTTGTTTCCATGCTGTATGACTATAATAGAACATTCTGCCAGTAGCTGTGAATATGTTACTTCAACAATTAAGATACATTGGGAAACTAGTAGATCTGTTTCCGAATTACAGAGTTCAAGATAAAGCTGCCAAAAGATTTGTATTCTAACCCAAGGCTCCTCCAATGCTTTCCAAACCTGTAACCTAGTCTACTTAAGTTGATCCCCACAACTTATCACACCTAACCACAACAGTACCTCCTCTGATTCCTTACACTCCGAAGAATGAAATCTCACCCTCCCAAATCAGACCTTCCCCACCCAACATGATTCCACATTACCCCCATTCCTTCATGGTTATGTTGCTTAACCAAACATCAGTTGTCACCCTAAACCCACCATCACCTCACATTAACCCTTTTATAGTGTGGTGTAAGGCGAGAGATTTATATAGTTTCAATTTTGAACCAGTTGCATATGGATTTTATGTCTGTGAATAGGTTTATTGATTGACTTGATCAACTTTCTGAAGTAATTTTTTTTACAAAACCAGTAAGCGAGAAAAATATCCTGGCATAATAGTAATTTGTTTGCATGAGACAGTTTTATGAGCTTACAGAATAAACATGGAAGTGTCTTAGCTCACCTTTTGATTAAAAAAAAATCTTTTTTTAGATTTTAGGGGAAAATTACATAACTTGGAAGGCCTTGGTCTTTCAGTTCAATCCCTGGTAGAAGTTAGATGTGTGAAACTTTCTTGTAATGAAAGGAGATCATTTAGAACTGTTAGGAATAAGTTACCTCAGCGTAAGGATTTTAGTTTGGAAGTTTCAGAACAAGGTTTATGGATTATCTGCTGAGGGCAGACTTTTTGCACACTAATGTAAATTTTGAGGATAGACCACTTCTCTTTGTTCGATTTGGCTCAGTTTAATTTTGCAGGCTATCCCCTTTTATTATTATGAGGCAGGATATATTGTTGTTTCCACGAGGAAGTCCCATGTCAGGGTTCCCAGCCAATTGGAAACCAGCAATTCTACATCATGCCTGTATCTAATGGCACGGCTGGATTGCAGGAGGAAGAACGGTCAATGCCCTCGAAGCCAGTCATTTCCTGAATGTCACTAGGTGCAGGTTAGCAAGACTCAGTGAGAAAGATGGGGGTTGGCACATAAAACACAACAGGAGCAAAACTGAGGGGACTTGCCTTTGATAGGCACTCGGACCCACAGTAAAAGGCAACCACCCCACTACCTTCCTCTCACCCTTTTACTGAATAGCATCCAGTGTACTAAATGCATCAGACCATACTTTGAGCAAAACTTCTCCTGTTTCTATTATATACAGCATGCGGCAGCAGCATGAATCACTTTATTGGGAATTAATTACACACCAAGGCCTCAATTAGTCAACCTAAGAGCTGCCTGTAAAATCATGGAATGGAGGTGGAAGGCCAAAGGCACAGAATCCTAATTTGCAGGTCTCTCCACTCACCAATTTCAGGCCAGAAAGCCTGTCTTTTCTATTAATGAGTGAGAAAGAAATGTTGGTCTACATCATAGAAAAATTCAATTCTTGCAGAACAAGTACATTTTAACAAAAAGCATAATTCTGCCAATACTGAAGATCTGAAATATAATAGGCTGCGCTGAAGAAAGCAAGTCTGAGAGCATCTACGGAGAGAAAAACAGAGTTAACCTTGAAATCATAGAGTCCTTCGTACAAAAGTAGGCCATTCAGCCCATCAAGTCCACACCAACCATCCGAAGTGCATCCCACCCAGACTCATCTCCCCTCCCCTCCTCCACCCTGTAACCCTGCATTTCCCATGGCCTATCCCCCTAATCTGCACACAAAGACATACAGCACAAAAACAGACCCTTCGGTTCAACTCATCCACTCCAACCACAGATCCCAATCTGACCTGATCCTATTTGGCCTACAATCTTTCTGAACCCTTCCTATTCATGCATCGATTCAAATGTCTTTTAAATTTTTCTTTGTACCTGCCTCCACCACTTCCTCTGGCAATTGATTCGATATACACACCACCCTGTATGAAAAACTTGACCCTCAAATCCTTTTTAAATCTTCCCCCTCTCACCCCAAACTAAAGCGCTCTCATTCTGCGCCATTCTAGGAAAAAGACCTTAGGTATTCACCCTATCCACACCACTCATGATTTGAGGTCACCCCTCAGCCTCAGACTCTCCAGTAAACAGAGCCCAAGCCTATTCACTCTCCCTATTGCTCAAACCATCCAATCCCAGCAACATCCTTGTAAATCTTTTTTTAATAACACCTCAAGTATAACAACGCCCTTCCAAATAGAAAGGTGATCAGATTTGTACGCAGTACTCTAAAAGTGGTCTCACATATCCTGTGTAGCTACAACATGGCATCCCAAATCCTATACTCAATGCACTAATCAATGAAGGCAAGTGTGTCAATTGCCTTTTCACTACCCTAACTGCGAATCCACTTTCAAGGAATTATGTACCTGCATCCTAAAGTCTCTTTGTTCAGCAACACTTCCCAGGGCCTTATCATTAACTGTTTTAAGTCCTACCCTGGTTTGCCTCACCAAAATGCAACACCCGACCTTTAAACTAAATTAAAATCCAACTGCCATTCCTTGGCACATCAGTTCATCTGATCAAGGTTCCATTGTACCTGACATAACCTTCTTCACTGTCCACTGCATGACCAATTTTGGTGTAATCTGCAAACTGACTAACGATTCCTCTTAGATTCACATCCAAAGCATTTATAAAAATGACAACAAGTAGTGGACCTAGTGATCTTCATGGCACACCGCTGGTCACAGTCCAAAAAAAATCCCACCTTTACTAATTTTAAATCCAAATCCCTAGGTTGCAGGTGATCTAACCTTGCTGATGAAGCTCCTGATGAAAGGTTCTCATCTGAAACGTCAATTCCCCTTCTCCTCTGATGCTGCTTGACCTGCTATGGTTTTTCCAGTTCCATTCTTTATCCAACCTTGCTAATGAGTCTACCACCTTGAGCCTTCTCGAATGCCTTACTGAAGTCAATATAGGCAAATGTTCAGTGCTCTACTTTCACGAATCTTCTTTGTTATCTCTTCAAAAAACTCTATTGAGTTCAGAGACACAACTTCCTATGCACAAAACCATGTTGACTATCCCTAATCAGTCCTTGCCTTTCCAAATATACGTAAAGCTTATCCCTCAGAATCCCCTCCAACAACCTATTCACCACGGATCTCAGGCTCACCGGCGTATAGTTCCCTGGCTTTTCCTTATCATCTTTCTTAAATAATGACACCACAATCAGTCTTCCAGCACCTCACTCATAGCTATCGATGATACAAACATCTCAGCAAGGTGTCCAGCAATCACTTCCCTCGCTTCCCACAAAATTCTAGGATACACCTGATCGAGTCTGAGGGATTTATCCACCTTTATGCATTTTAAGATGTTCAGCACAACCTCTTCTGTAATATGGATACTTTTAAGATATTGGGATGCTTTTCAAGAGATTGCTATTTATTTCTCCAAGTTCTCTCGCTTCCATATCTTTATCTACAGTAAATATGGACATAAATAATTTGTTTGGTGTCTGACTGATCTCCTGCTGTTCCAATGCAGTACTCTCTCCCTAGTTACTCTTTTGCCAGTAATGTGTTTGCAGAATCTCTCTGGATTCTCTTTAACCCTATTTGCAAAAGTTATCTCATGGCCCCTTTTGCCCTCCTGATGTCCCTCTTGATTATATTTTCTTCCTAATTTGACACATGATTCAGAGAATTGCAATCATGGCACAGAATATTTAAAACAGAATAACCTGGAAGACATAAATAAAAACCTGCCTCACATATTTTCTTTCTCCCTCTCACCTTAAACCGAAGCCCTGGAGTATTTAAAATTTCCACCCTATCTCTGCCTCTCATACTTCTTAGACAACTGCAAGTGTGCGTATACACAGTAATTCTCAACATCAGACTAAACCACAAGTGTTACTTTAAACATACTGAAATATGCTCAATTATATTTCTGCTAGTTGGCCACAAGGAAAGGCACTTGTCACACAAATCTAATACAGCCAACTTGAAATAAAGACAGCCCCAGATGCTTGCAAAGAATGAACTAACTATGACTACTATCATAAAATCAGGCTGTCTTGCATGATAGTCTGCTATGTTCTTGAACAAACTGGATATCGATTTGAAAGGAACGACTTTCTATGAAAGGTGATGCCAGGATTAATTCAGTTCTGCAGCAAAAAAAAAAGAGAAACATAGTGTCGAAATATGGTCTTGTGGAAGAAAGCAATTACCTGTAAAACCATGTCAGTCATTGAGAGGATCAATGCATGCTGCAACTTAAATTTTAAATTTAAAATAATTATTTAATCATCTTTTATCAGACAATTGTTCGATATTTTGATCAGAGATGACTTAGTAAAACTACTACAGACAAGCTTGAGTTAAAACACTCCACAGCATTTGTAAGGTTATCTTGACACAGCATAGCTAGGAACAAAATTCATCCAGCAAAGTTATCAAACACAGGTAACAATGAAAGGTGATTGTGCACCAGCCATGACAAAATCTCATCAATTCAGGGTCAATTTGGCATACATTAAAATCAGAAACACAAGAGACATGGGGAAGGGCAGGGAGCTCATACTGTTCAAATGTAATACTGTTAAAGTGACTGCTTTGACTTAGTATTATCAAAATGCCTCCCCACTATCGTTGTTACATGATTTGATTACACAGTCCTGATGCAGTTATTATACATTCCTTGTAACTAAGCCTCCCTACAGATTTGTGTAACAATAAACAAACAAACAGTCACCAGCAGGACGGTAAAATCTGTATATTATGCAAATAAGTTAGTTCCAACTTGTGATTAGCCAGGTTTCCATTTCAGAAAATTTGAATTAGAACATGGAACAGCAAATATGTTAAAATACATAAAGTTTTGAAGAAGTAAGACAAATCAGTTTATATACATAATTTTAATGCAGTAAAAGCAAGGGTAAAGTTATATTGGAAAATGCCATTTAAAAATAAAATTTAAATGGAATTTATTTTATAAACACTTGTAAAAGCAAAACAAGTTACCAGATTATTTCAGCACTCAACCATTGACTAGCTAATTACAGGAATTTTGATTTTGCCCATCGTCCTTTTTTTTCCCTGTGATTGCTTATTTCACAATACTGAAATTAGCATTGCTTTTAATACAATTGTATACCTACAAAAATCCATTGGCATCGATCTGTACAGGAACAAGGCACAAGGCTTTGCATCTCTAGTATGGTGCTTTAATGTTAGTAGCTATTTGGTTATCAGAAGATGATTTCTTACCTAGCTCGGTGGAGGATTTTTTTTATTGGGGAAGAAAATGAAAATTGGAAGCAAATGGTTAAAAATTAGGAGTACTAACCCAGTTTTACTGACAAACTAATTGAAAAAAACTACACCATCACAGATGGCATAGACAGGCTAAGCTGCACAATGAAGACAAGTGTTCTATCAAGAATACTGCAAGGTCATAATGCAGCACGAATTGAAGTCAATAAATTGTCCATTCTCAGCAGTACAACGTGGTCAGTCAGATGGCTTCTGTTGAAAATATGAAGAGATCTTGCGTGTTGAAGCTTGAGTCTATTGAATAAAAAAAAAGTTTATTGTTACAAACTTTGCCAAACAGCAGTGCAATTTCATGGGGTAAGAGTTTGTACATGGAAGGGAAATTAATCACCATGTGTCTTGCTTTGAAGTCATCAGTTAAAATGGAGCATATCAACAATATCAGCAAATTGATTTGACTGGGACAAAGCACATAAGGGTTTCAGCAGTTTATATTCAGATGCAGATGCAGAAGCAACAGTGTGGTTTGGGCAGACAGAAGTGATTTGCCATTAAAGAACAAGGGAATGGCACAATCAACATCCTGGAGGTTATTAAAGAACAGAACTGTACCAGCCATATTAATAGTGACTACAAGAGCAGGTTAGTGGCTGGCAATTCTGCATTGAATAACCTGACTCGTTTGCACCATTTGAAAGGCACAAGTTATGAGTGTGATACAACGCTCTCCACTTGCCTGGATGAATGAAGCTGCAACCACACTCAAGAAGCTGAACATAATTTAGGGCAAAACTTAATTTGCATCCCATCCACTTAATCACAGAATTATTGCAGTGCAGAAGGCTGTACAGCCCAGCACACCTGCACCAGCATTCTGGAGGAGTGATTCATTTAATTCTGTCCTCTCACCTTCTCCCTGCAGCTTGAATGTTATCATTTGTAAGGGAACAGTCTACTTTCCTTTTGAAAGCTTCAGTTGAACCAGTCTTCTCCAAACACTCAGGTGTTGCAATCCAGACTGTAACCACGCTCTTTATGAAAGTTCTCACATTGGTTTTGCCTAATAATTTGTTTCTTCCACCACTACATGATGGCAGCAGCATGAACCATCTACAAGCTGCAAATGCAGTTCATCAAAGCTCCCCCCAATTCCATAACCGCGACCGCCAGAAGAACAAGGAAGCACCATCACCTGCAAGCTTCCTTCCAAGGTTCATAAAGTCTGACTTAGAAACAGATCAGTATTTCTTAAATTTAGTCAAAACCTGGGAACACCCTCCCCAACACTGAGTATATCCACTGGGAGGTGGCTCACAACCATCTTTTCAAAGTCAATTAGAAATGGGCAATAAATATCACTCTTGCCAGTGACACCCATATTACATAAATAAATAAAAAAAAGTAATTGCCCTAAGGAACTCTGCTTCCTTTGTGCTTGTGATTTAATTAAAAATATAAAGGAGAAAAAGGCTGCGCATACACATGGTGAACTACATGAAAGACATATCGGAATAATGCATTCCAGAATTCTTTACTCTTAATATTTCCGAGGAAGAGGAAATGCAATCGTGAAAGAAGCTCGAGCTAATTCTGAGTGACTGGCAAGTTTTTTTTAAACCCCTCTAAGGTGCTATTAATTTGGATTCTTAAATGTGCAGACAGCATTTGGAAAAGGGTATCATTAGTAGCAGTGAATTATGAATAAATAAAAGGAAGAAACCCCCATGCAGGATTATGATATTAAGAGTTTCAAGTAGCAAACTGGACAATGAAGAGCAATTTCAAACAAAAACAACAGTAATTTTTGAAAGTTGACCAAAGCTAAAAACCTAATGGGAGTATTGGAAGCCTGAAACTCGAACATGCTGAAGTGTTTTGAAATTGACTCATGTGACATGGAATCGCTGGCTGGGCCAGCATTTATTGCACATCTCTAGTTACCTTGAGAAGGTGATGTTAAGTTGCCTTCTTCAACCAGTGCTGTCGGTAGATCCACAATGCCGCTGGGGAAGGAATTCCAGGATTTTGACTAAGTGATATTGAAAGAACAGTGATGTATTTTAAAGTCAGGATGAAAAGCAGCTTGGAGGGGAACATGCAGTGGTGCTACCCTTTTCCTTTTAGATGGAAGTGGTCGTGGGTTTGGAAGGTGCTGCTGAAGGCTGCTTGATGAACTTCTGCAGTGCATCCTATAAATAGTGCACATTGCTGCTACTGAGCATCAGTGGTGGAAGAAGTGGATGCTTATGGTGCCAGTCAAGCAAGCTGCTTTGTCCTGGATAGTTTCAAGCTTCCTTAGAGAGTTGTTAGAGTTGCATTCATCCAAACAAGTGAGGAGCATTCCATCACAATCCTGACATGTCCCTTATCATAAATGGACAAACGCTGGGGAGTCAGGAGGTGAGTTACTCACTACTGTATTCCTAGCCTCTGACCTGCTCTAGTAGCCACTGTGTCATTGAGAAGGTGCTGCGTGATAGCACTGTTGATGACACCTTCCATCACTTTACTGATGATGAAGAGTAGACTAATTGGGTAACAGTTGACCACATTGGAGTTGTCCTGCTTTTTGTGCACAGGATAGACCTGGGCAATTTTCCACATTGTTGGGTAGCTGCCCCACCCAGAGTACATTCTGTGCCATTGCCACAGAGAGTACTCCAGCAATGGCCTAACCTGTGTACAGTTCTGGTCTTCTCATTACAGGGAGGATGTGATTCACCAGGATGTTGTCTGGGATGGAGCAAGTTAGATAAGAAGAGAGATTGCTGAGGCATAGGTTGTTTTCTTTAGAGCGGAGAAGGCTGAGGGGGCACCAGATTGAGATGTATAAGATTATGAAGAGCATGGACAGGGTGAATAGAAAGTGGCTCTTCCCATTAGTTGCAAGGTAAATAATAAGGCATGGTTTTCAGGTAAAAGGCAGGGGTTTGGAGGGGATTTGAGGAAATTTTTTTTGTTAACCCACAATGTGGTGGGAATCTGAAATGAACTGCCTGGGAGGGTAGTTGAGGCAGGAAACCTCACAACCTTTAAGTATGAGTACTTGAAACATCGTAACATTCACAGAAATGGGCCAGGTGCAAGAAAGTGGGATCAGTGGACAGAATGTTGGTGCAGATTATATAGGTCAAGAACCTCTTTTGTGTTGCATGACTCTATGACTTTAGAATCCAGTACAGAGCACTGCAGTAAATAACTTACCGGTGAGCCTGTTGTAGTCCGATCTTCCGGTTTTTTTAGCGGTGGACTCTGTGAGGATGTAGGAGTGTTGGATGATCTCCCCATCCTAATGTTCATTTCAGTTTTCTGTTTGTCTCCCAGGTCTGTAAGCCAGTTTGACTTTTGAGGAGAACTGTTTTCTTTGTCGAGCATCTCAGGTTTCTGGCTGCACTGAAACTTGCAGACAGACGAAGTAGCTGGACTGGGGAAACAGCTTGCCAAACTTACGTTTTCTACAGTGTTACATTCAAAGCTTTTCATCTCTGTATCTTCTGTGCACTTATTCAATGGGTTTTTCCTACTGTGCTCCTTTGAGCAAAAGATGCTTGCTTTGCATCTTTTAGAAACAGGGCTCATTCCTGTGACAACACTGTTGTCTTCATTCTTCCCATTGTTCATTACTGACGCATCACTTGTGTCCAATCTCCTTTTAACTTTCTTCTGTCGAACCTGGTTATTTATAGTGGTGACTTTTGATTGACTTTGTTCAACTGGAACCAACACACCCCTGGGTGAAGTATCAGGGACGTCAGGGGGAGAGGTGGGAGTGCTGAGGCTCTTTACAATCCAATTTGTGATCGACATTTTCCCAGAGGCTGAATTTGGAGAAGTTGAACTTGTCTGAGCCAGCTGACGTGATCTACAGTTCTTGCCCAATGCCCTTTGAGCTGCAGAGGTGGGTGTGCTGGAAGAGAGAGGCAGACCTCCAGAGATGTTTGGGGCACATGCAGCGTGCTGTGGTGATAGCAGCTTTGGACCTTCTATCACTGGTGCTTTCGGAGGAGTATCGTGTCTTGATTGAATGACAGCATCTGGTTAAAGCAAAATTTTAAAACTTACTAAGATTTAATATTTGAAAATTAACATAGAAACTGTCACTTAAATATGCTAATAAATAAACTTTACTGCCAACTTTATCATTTTATCAAAACAAAAATCCTACTATGTACCTCTAAGTCCATAAGCATTTTGAATATTGATACCAACTTGTACAAATTGGTGGCAAAACTCAACTTTGCTGTCACAACAATTCATAACATAATTGAAATTGGTTAGAAAGACTTTCTCTATGCATTTCCATATTCATATTGTCAGTTTAGCTTGGCAAGTTACAATATATCGTCCCAACTGAATGTTCACAAATTCAGCATTTAATGCTTCATTTCTGTCAAATGATTATGTCAAACACTTCTCTCTCCGTGGCAAATAGTAATCTAAACCACGTTGCAATCAAGAACAGAATTAAGGTACAAGCAGCTCTGAGACTGAAAAGCCTCATTGTCATGATGGTGTCTAAGTTACTTAATAATAGAAAAAAATAATTTGTGGTAAAAACACACAAAAGTGGAAAAGTACAGGAAATAAGACAGCATATGAAGGAGAAAGACAAGTTAAGTACTTTCAGAACAGTGCTACTTAGTCTAAAGGGTCACTACGAAAGCATTAATCTAGTTTTCTCTTTCATGTGCTAAATAACCTGCAGTGTTACAAGTAGTATCTATTTTAGAAGTTTTGAAAAAACTTACGTTTAGCACCATTGCCCAGACAATATCAGTGTTCTTTTATCCCATACAGGGTTATTGAGTCATAGAGATATACAGCGCAGAAACAGTCCCTTCGGCCAACCCGTTCATGCCGACCAGATATCCCAACCCAATCTAGTCCCACCTGCCAGCACCCAGCCCATATCCCTCCAAACCCTTCCTATTCATATACACATCCAAATGCCTCTTCAATGTTGCAATTGTACCAGCCTCCACAACTTCCTCTGGCAGCTCATTCCATACACATACCACCCTCTGCGTGAAAACGTTGCCCCATAGGTCTCTTTTATATCTTTCCCCTCTCACCCTAAACCTATGCCCTCTAGTCCCTTTCAAGTTTCACAACATCTTTCCGATAGGAAGGAGACCAGAATTCCACGCAATATTCCAACGGTGGCCTAACCGATGTCCTGTACAGCCGCAACATGACCACCCAACTCCTGTACTCCATACTCTGACCAATAAAGGAAAGCATACCAAACACCTTCTTCACTATCCTACCTACCTGCGACTCCACTTTCAAGGAGCTATGAACCTGCAATCCAAGGTCTCTTCGTTCAGCAACACTCCCGAGGACCTTACCATGAAGTGTATAAGTCCTGCGAAGATTTGCTTTCCCAAAATGCAGCACCTCGCATTTATCTGAATTAAACTCCATCTGCCACTTCTCAGCCCATTAGCCCAGCTGGGCCAAATCCTGTTGTAATCTGAGGTAACCCTCTTCGCTGTCCACTACACCTCCAATTATGGTGTCATCTGCAAACTTACTAACTGTACCTCTTATGCTCGCATCCAAATCATTTATGTAAATGACAAAGTAGAGAGCCCAGCACCGATCCTTGTGGCACTCCACTGGTCACAGGCCTCCAGTCTGAAAAACAACCCTCCACCACCACCCTCTGACTTCTACCTTTGAGCCAATTCTGTATCCAAATGGTTAGTTCTCCCTGTATCCTGTGAGATCTAACCTTGCTAATCAGTTTCCCATGGGTTGATGAGTTATATTTCTGTGGTCATGTATACATACATGAACAACATCTTAGGGGTTACTATTGATCAGAAACTAAACTAGACCAGGCTAATGCACAATGACAGCAATAGATACACCGTCTACAAGATGCACAACAACAATTAACCAAGACACCTTAAGCAGCACCTTTCAAACTTGCAACATCTTCAATGACAAGGGCAACAGATGCATGGGAGCACCTGCATGTCTCCTTCCAAATAATATCCCTTCCGGACAATACTGTTCTTTCACTGACACTGGGTCAAAATCCTAGAACTCCCCATGGGACTGTGGGTGTACCGACACTCCATGAATTGCAGTGGTTCAAAAATGCGGTTCAAAGCCACCTTCAAGGGCAGTTAGGAATGAGCAATGAATGGTGGTGTAGTCAGTAACATTTACATCTCATAAAGGAGTAAATAAAAACTGTTAAAATCATGCTACTACCATACAGAAAACTGTGTTCTCAAATTCCTTATGCACCTCTTTTCTCACCTTTCTCAAAGTGCTTCTTCTGGCATGCAGTTCCCACCAAATCAGACCTTGCCACACCAGTTTTTCGAACAAGGCGCCATATTCGGACAGTATTGTCATCAGAACATGTGGCAATCTAAAAGGAGGCAGGGATACAATTAGTACTCCAAAATGTTTGAAGCATTGTGATGTATAGATGTGCACAAGAGGGTTTGAGCAGAAAGTCCTCTTATTTTAGCATCTAAGAACTGACCTTCACAATTATTCATTTTAGCTATTACAATGGTTAGGAACATGGGACTGGGATATCATAGCAATTATGGAAATATGGCTCAGGGATGGACAGGACTGGCAGCTTAATGTTACAGGATACAAATGCTACAGGAAGGATAGAAAGGGAGGCAAGAGAGGAGGGGGCGTGGCATTTTTGATAAGGGATAGCATTGCAGCTGTGCTGAGGGAGGATATTCCCAGAAATACATTCAGGGAAGTTATTTGGGTGAAACTGAGAAATAAGAAAGGGATGATCACCTTATTGGGATTGTATTATAGACCCCCTAATCGTCAGAGGGAAATTGAGAAACAAACTTGTAAGGAGATCTCAGCTATCTGTAAGAATAATAGAGTAGTTATGGTAGGGGATTTTAACTTTCCAAACAT